>NC_044016.1:6701190-7001666 GCF_900496995.4 Aquila chrysaetos chrysaetos
CACTCTACCCTTCCCAGGGTTTCCAAGAGTCGTCTTTATGCTATTAGAGGCTGAGATAGCTTCCCTTCTTAATGCCTGCCTTCTCCTCCCACTGAAGGCACGAAAAAAAACGAAGGGATGTGGAGGCTGAATCTCCTTGGTGTAACATAAGAGCTCTGGTGATTTCCCAAGTGGAAACAAGTTGTTCACATTACAAACACACAAGCCCTTATCCATCAATGTAAAAGCAACAAGAAACTGAAAACACCACGCATGCATGGCATCACTCCAGGGCCCCAAATTAGGCCTGACCTAAGTGTATGCTGCTTTATTGCAGTGGTTAATGCCACTGTACCTACTCCCACCAAAGGATGGCTGCAGTTTGTCACTATGGTGCTCACTTTGCTTCTTTTTTCCACCATATCCCTTGCTAAAGCTGACATGTAGAATTGGTCCTCATTGGTAGCAGGAAAAGAGGGGATAGAGATGTACCCAGGGCTTTCAGAACACAAGAGTTATTTTAATTACACTTTAAAGTCCACCCTAATAGAGCCTGCCAAAGCTAACCTGGGTTACCAGGGAGTATCAGTTGCTGAATGAAACGACATTGTGAGACCAAAGGAAGACGATTACTTAATCACTCTGAAATTCTCCTAATTGAACAACACAGACCACAAAAGTCAGAAGTGTAGTGCAAGCAAGTGAAAAAAAGAAAGCAGAAACACACAGAAAAATACCAGTAGCATGTGCATTAGCCCAGACTGTGCATGTATGTGGAATGTACATACACTGAAACAAATCATATCTGTTTGCTCCTGCTGTTGCACAAACCAAGGAAGTAGGGTCAACTGTGTATAACTTAAACACACAGACCATACATCTTAACATTTGCAACAGTTTTAAACATACTGCTTGCATTGATCAAACACGTGAAACACATTAAATTTACTGTTGAAATACAGGAAGGCTTCCCATTTATATTTTCTAGTGTATCTTTCTAATCTACTTTAAATTATTTGAGTTACTTGACTTCCAAAATCTCCTCTGAAAGGCTGCCCTAGAGCCCAATACAATGCTGCCACAATAAATATACTAAGGTTTTCAGTCCAAATTTTCAGGTTCAATTTCCTTCAATTCTCCTGTTAAAATCCACACTTGGTTGTGTGTCTACAAGCTCTGTTCTCTAGCCACTTTTAGCAATCATTTAGAAATTCAGTTGTGTAGTATAGAATTGTTATAACAGAAACCTATAACCAAAGCCTTTTAAGTAATTCAAAACCATGTTATGCAAACCTCTAGAAGTATTTAGCCGTTTGCTGTGTAGATGTATGCAACTAGCTGAAAAGAAAACGTCTGGAAAATGGATTCCAGATTATCAAAAGAACAACCTGCAGTTGAACATACTCAGTTCACATACATAGCTTTTCATTTTATCTGGGGGAGAGCAATGGTGCACGCATGCAAGACTCAACGTTATGGACCAGATGCAGAGCACAAATAAAAGAAAGGATACAACATCTGTGTTTTCACCCCTCCACCTTTCCAGACCACAATGAAGCAAAGCAGCACAAAGCCAATGCTTTGTAAAGGTATTTTCATTATTCTAATGCACTACTGGAATTTCTTTAAACAGTATTAAGTGGATGTGAACATAAGTCACTCCACAGCACAAATACCAGACAATGAAATGAATAACACAAAGAACCTAATTATCATTCTCACAAAGCACTCCATAACCATCTGTAACACAGTACCAGATCTAATATTAAAATACAGGATTTCTGGATGCTCTTTCCATCTCAGCTATTAAACATGTCTATATTTAGGCCTATCGTTTCACTTCTCATTGTCTCATTTTTGTCTTCTGCAACATGGGGATAATTATATTCAAAATCTATAGATTCCACTGCAGCTAGTTTATGACTAGAATATTTAAGCTTTGTCATAATACAAATAACTTTAACAAGAGTGAAAGAGCAAGATCAGGTCTTTATGGGACATTAATCAAGAATATCTATAAATATTTCTATACTGGAGAGCCTACGGGAGGTCATAACAGCCAACAGGTAAAGAGGTTATGAAACGGATTAAAAAAAAGACTTCTCCACTCTTAAGGCCTGCAGGGCACCAGCACAATTCAAAAAGTGCCCCGTCCTTGCAAGGCACGTCATTAAGGCAGATGTGCTGTGATCTTACAAGTGTATCTCCTCTGCGAACTGTTCTTTTCCACTCAGCGGGGGGTAGGAGATATCTTCACAACCTTTCTTCTTTTAATGTTAATTCAGAACCAGTAACAGAAGCTGGGTTAGCAGCCCTGGAGTGTGAACTTCTCTAATTTTCACAACACTGACACGAAACAGGGTAACAAACGCTGTCTTGCCCTAGCTCACTATTGTGTTTCAGACACAACCAGCCAGGACACCCCGTAGCTGGGTTATTCTAAGAGCTCATGCCGTCTTTGTCTGCTTGCCCAAAACCGGTGAGAATGACAATTAGTACCACAGCTGTTTGTTAGGATCTAGAAAACCAGCCTCTCATTTCACAGGCAGGTCTATGAATGCAGAACATCTCAGTGATCATTAAAATGAAGTTCAGCCATCTGCACGGCACAGGAAGGGCCCTCAGGTCTTCTCCCAGGGGTCTGCCTAAGATTGACAGTTTCATAAATGCTGAAAACTAAGTGTTCACTAAAGGGCTGTTTCTGTATCTGGTGTGTAAAGACTGTCAGTGTGAGGAAGCAGACTTGGTACAGCGCAGACATGGTAAAGACAATCCCTGCCCTCCTATTCTAACAGCTTTATTGAAAACATCAGCATCTAAATGCAAGGTACGACATTTAACTCCCAGCAGAAACAATTTTCATCCACAGACAGGTATGATGTAAAATCATTGCACTCTATTTTTAGGTATTATATTGCTTTTTGTAATTGCATTGTGACTTTACAGGGTCTGATCCTGACTTAAATCCACAATGAACATTCTGCTAAACATAACAGTGACATTAGATTTAACCCCAATTTCTTTAGTTTTATTAAAATGCAAATATTTACTTTATTGCCTACCAAATTAGAGCAAACGCAGTCCATTAGCAAGTCAAATTTTGCCAATATCTTCAGCGCAGCTCTGAGGAACAGATGCATAAATTACATTACCCCAAGCAGCTGAGAAGCACACTGCTCTCAGGAGTACTTACAGGCAACAGTTACTCATGTACATTTTTGCTGCATCTTCAGCCTTATTCTGCTGTTACTTGTGATGTTCTGATACTGTAAGGACGTACGTTTACATGTCCTCCAGAACAGTACTGGAAGAAGCTGAATTGTAAAGCAAGAGGTCATCTATTACAGGGTGATACTTTGTTTGCCACTTTGATGATTGAATAAACATTTAAAAGATTAGATTAACAGCAAAATACAGTCGGTTAACCTGAAATAGTTTTATACATAAATATTTTAATGAGTAATAATATTATGAATAACCATATGTATCTCCCTTCAAAGGACATTTCAATTTCCATTGGGCATCACACTAGTGAATCTTCCTTCCTCCTTGGAATAAAAGTGGGGGGTAAGGATCAAACTTTGACTGAGTCACAAGTTTGAACTCTTCACTGTTACAATAGTTTTGTAGCTTTTCCCCTTATGAGCTACCCCTGCTTCGAATACCTGTGCAGGCACAGCAGGATATATCTTTTCAGTATCCTTAGGTAAGCACACAGACATCCTTAGGTAATGATTGCTAAAAGTAACAGTTGTTACGTTCTAACTTTTCAAAAGTGCTGAATTCAGGAACTTTTAAATTTGACTAAAAATAGTGCTGGCACAATGCACATAATAAATGAGCGTCAGTAGTGAATGAATGCCTGCCAGAAATACTATACTTCCTCTAAGTTCTTAAGTCCTATTTTAAGGACTTTCTTTCCAGATACGGTACTGTATACAAGGAAAGGATGAAAAGGATTATGTTCAGTATTTTTATTGCAATAGTAATATCCTTCTAGTAAATATGACCCTGATATATTTACAATAAAATGTGTGAAGAAGAGATGCACTATCTCTAGTCAAGCAACATTTATGGGATTATTAGTGCAGAAGGTATAAATCCTGCCAGCTCTTTGGTCCCAATTCTACTGTCAGTTCTGCAAAATAGCTACTGTGTCAAGTTCCACTCTTTCTGATATAATTAAAACTAACTGGGCACCCAAGACACTAATTGAATAGGGCACAGCCCCATTTCATCACATTCCACACTTCATAGATAATAAAAGTAACAAAAGGGTAGGCAGAAAAGACTTAGGAGAAGGAAGGAGAGAAGCTTTTAGATGACCTGTAGTGAATTTCCTATGAAAGTGCAAAAGAGGAAAAGGCAGCTCAGCAACAGAAGTACTGAAGGCCTAAGTTTTGTCTAGACTGCAAATCTATTGCAAGATTCAGGGAAAATCATTATGTCCCTCATGTTTCCAGATGCAAACAAAATCTCTACCAAGTGTGAATCGCTATCAATATGTTAACTCCATCCTCTTTTAGGCAAGCTGCAGAAGACATTAAACCAACACAGAACTAATGGAAGTGTATAATACTTCAGTTAAAAATATTTTACTTGCTTTTCCTGTATCCCCACTTCTCCTGTTAAGCTACGCTCTTCTTTCTTTTGCTTGTACAACCTAAGGACAGCCCTGCTTTATCTCATGCCTCTTTTGACTAACAAGAGATGCTGTACCAAAATTATCTAAAAAGAACTCATCCATAAGTTATGATTTCCATAAACGAAAAACTGTGTACTAATACATTTTTAGCTAACTTCAAATTTTATCCTTAAAGTTACTTGTTCCTAATATAAAAATACCTTGTCAGAACCATTCTGAAGGCCAGATGAAAGTTGGCTTTATCATCCAATAACAGTTTAGCTGTATCTTTCAAATAAGTACTGAGTACTGAAGTATACACTTAGCAGTTTATGTCTGTCACACATGCTCAGAGTCTAATGTACTTTAAAAAGTCCCAGGTTGCTTCAAACAAAAGAGAACTTAAATGAATTTAGTTTTATGAAAGATGTTGTAATTACAGTCCAAGTCCTAGCTGACAGAATGCATACAGCATTACATCCTTACATCCTACAAAATATGCAGATCTAATTAATGCTTTAGAAACAGCAATATCCTTTATTCCAGTGCCTGCATGCAAACTCTATAGAATTTCTTCTGAGGCAGCTTAGGAGCTAATTATGTGTGCATATATATAGCAGGGGGGTGTAGCTCATACTCCCTATGATGTTGACAGAGATCTACCTCATCATACTGTCTATGTTTATTAGTATTGCTGTACAGCAAGCATCACAAGTCTCTAAGCATATGACACAAGATAATTTTACTCCCAACAGCCATCAGTTGGACTGCAGTAGTTTGTCTGACTCCAGACTGGGCTGGATTTGAACAGCTGCTGTAGAAATTAAAGACTATATGCAATTATTAACTCAATGAACCATCAGAGCCCTTGAAAACAGCAAACAAATGTTTAGCTTCAATTAAAAATCAAATATTCAGACTATGCCTGCTAACAAGAAAATGCAGTAGCTCTCTGAAAACAAGATTTCTATCATCAGATTACCTGCACAACCTTTCCTTTCCTGTTGTGTACATGTCTTGTGAGTGTAAACAAATGCTCTTCATTTTGTTGGTGTTTTTTGTAGCACCTGGCACAATAAGCCTTTATTTTTTAGCCAAGTCTGAAAGCATTGCTGTAACACAAACACTAATGAAAACATAACAGAAAAGGAGAGCCAAGTCTTGCTGAAAAGTATCTCTGACTGAAGCACAACAGGGGCCTTTAAAAGATCAAAGTATCCAACTATGGAAATTAAAAAAAAATTGCAAAATTCAAAGAGCAAGACAAACGTAAGACAGCAGAATATCCACCTAAAGACAACAAAAGAAGATTTGCTCCTGTATTATATTTTCTTCCAGAAAGAAGGCAAATAGAACAGCCTGAAACCACCCTTTTGAAATTACTGAAGGCAACTTTAAAATGTGAAGAGTTTTCATATGATGTTAATTCAGAATATCACTGTAGTCCCAATAACAGATCATACGTTTAAACCTCTAAAAAAAGGATTAGTGAACAACTGTTTCATATTCATATTGTTTATCAGGCCAGTTAATAGAAAGTTCAGATCTTGATAAAACTATCTGATACAATCCAATCAAAAGGCACCCTGACTTCTTGGAAATATGTACCAGCCACCTTCCTTCATGACACAGTCCTCTCCCAGTAATGGCTAAACCCAAAGGGAAGAAGATGATTTTCCAAGGAGTAAAGCATTACTACCTCAAGTGTAAGTGCTATGAAGGCATGTGTTGAATTGCCTAATCAAAAACTTGTATTTCTTCCCCTCTTTCTATTCAGAGTTTGACCTTTGTGATTTCTCCTGAGTTTCACCAGGAGATTTCTACACAAATTGAGACATATCTGGTCATAACCACCAACAATACACTACACAGTTTTTATCTAAATGGTGTCTAAATTATAAGTACTTCAAATCCAAATCTAAGTCCAGGCCTATTCCACATGGGTTTATGCTTGAATATCAATACATTTCTCATCTCAGAGCAATAAACAGGGATTGCTCCAAGCTGTCAATGTCAAGGAAAGACTGAGAGTTCCCACAGAGGGTGATCACAGCTGCTTTTGTTGTTGTTCGATCTTAGAGATGAATGATAAGCATGAATGTCAAACTTGAAGTCAAACCCTTCCTAAATCCAGGGACATTCAGAAAGTTTTTTGATATAAACCAACTCTGTTTTGAACCACTAAACTAAACTGCAGTGCAAAGATTAGGAAAAAAAAAAAGCATTTGAGATGATAAAAATAATTTTAAAAATACATAGTATTTACTTAAATCATTTTATACACAGCAATGCCTGCTTGGGTGCAAGCTTCTGTATTGCACCAAGTCACAGGAAGACATTGAATAACTAACTGGGTACCTGCAGTATGTTTTCTATACACATATTCTATATTAATTCTTCAGAAGTTATCACATTGTCTCTTGATTAGGGTTTATGCTCCAAGTCACTCAGTGGGAAGGGTCTCCTGACAGTTTTCCTGCTGCCCAGATGATTGTCAAAACTCAGCAGTTTCATCATATTGATGAGGTATGAAAAGAGAGAGCATTAGATACATCAAGAAATATAACATGTACTGAGAAACCAGTAACAATGATGAACTCTTTGGTCTCTAATGAGAGTGGACAAAGTTCACGTGCTCCATTGTTGTAACAATCACTGTTAACAGGAAAAATGTCACAGGGTGCCATTTTTTGTTCTCTTTGTGATCTTTGTTACAGCAGCAGTTTATCAGAACTCTGGAAACCTCATCCTCTTTGTCCTGCGAGACAGAATATCACTGCTATTTCCACAGTCCAAAACCACCTTATGACTAGCCTAAAAAATTCTGTTTTCCTCTCAGATAACACAAGTACCTAAACTTCAAAGATAAAATGCTGACTACTGGTTAGGAGGTGCTGAATATAATGCATACCACAAACCTGGTATGTATTTACCCTGCAGACTTATCTCTCTAGTGTGGCTATGCTGCAACATTTTATTTTTCTGTCAAGTGTAACTAAATGAGGAATTAAAGCATCTTTGCTGAGGTTGTAAAAAAATTTATAGCACTACAAAAGGTAAAACTATTGCTGTTATTCCCAGTTCTGCAACAAACTAATTGTCTTATTGCTGTAGTTTCTCCCTATGAGAATTTTCAACTCCAGGAAGAAAGTATGATTCCTTCTTACATATGGATGGATACACATCACTTTTTAAAAAATTTCTTGTGATTATACATCACATTTGCCAAACTGGCTTATATAACCTTACATTAAGCGTCTTAATGAACCACACTATAGGCTTACAGAAGTACTCTGCTAATGACTATCAGCCTGCAGACTGGCTAAAAGAATGTCGCACATCTATAAATCCCTAAATCCATGATGAAGCAATCAACTGACATATCCAGAAACACACACTTAAAATCCATCACATTATCTCAGGCTTGCCAGTGACTATGAGGCAGAACAATGGAAGGAGTGACCATTGTAATAACCAGCAAATTTATTAAGAAGAAAAAAATATTATTAGTCAATTGAAATCAGCTACTGTGACACCTGACACTCTCCAAAGGGTATGTCCACTGTAGCTGCTGCATGCAGAGATTGGTAGGAGTTACTGGTAGGTGAAGGTCTGGAACCTAACAAGGTCCAAGTACAAAAATTATTTCATATGGCAATTACTCTAGCGTGTATTATAGTCCAAAATATGCAGGAAAGAAAATGTCAGCTAATTAGGGATAAACAAGGAAAGATGGTGCTACTTTGTAAAAATGCTGACTTCCCATAATATTTATCTACATGTAAAGGAGAAGAACCTCCATACTCAGAAAATACTGCATCTGCTACTACGGAAAAGCTAAAAAGCTAACTTGTTCCCTCTTAGCTGATCCAGTCAGCTCAGTAATGTTTCACTGAACATATTGTGGTTTTTTTCAAGTTCTGAGTATGTGCATTCAACACTGACAAACAGGCATGACACAGACACAGGATCAAGCCTTATCTTCTTCCCTGGAATGCTCCGTACAGCTGAACCTGTGGTGTTAACCCACAACCCTTCAAGCTTCTGATTATTCATGCCTCTGAATTACTGCTACTTTCATACATGTAAGTAATTTTGACTTTTTTTTTTTTACAGAATATTTAAATATGGAAACATACCAAAACAAAATTGTATGCAGACACTCAGGTGTCTGGAATTATAAATTACGCTCACGAGGTTTTACATTTTATTTACAGTATCTCAGACTGAATGGAATGTCTTCTACAATTGCTATTTAAGGTAACATTGGTTTTGGTTATTTACCAAAACCTGTAAATACAGTAAAACTTAACTGTGATGTGTATTAGGGTATATACTGTGGAATATAAATTTAAAATATTGATTTATTTTATTTTTGCAGAGTAATAAAAACCAGAATTGAATCTGGTAAACACCAGAACTATTGAGTACAGAATAAATTTCCCCCACGACTACCACAGATCCAGCTCCACTAGAAACTAGTGACAAAGTACTAGAACAGACCAAGCACTGGCAACCCCCAACCTCCTAAGTAAAACATTAAAACTTGCTTCAAAAGAGATTAGGTGAATTGGTTTGTTGGGTTTTTTTTATAACCACCCCAGCTCCTGATTTACAATCTACTGTTGCTGTTGCTAATGCTAGTACTGGAGCGCTGAACCGGCTAAGTTTGCTTATTCAAAAGTTGTCCCTGCAGGGTCTTTTGTCTGCCTATTTGTATTTTTCAAGACAGTTCAAGTTCATCTGGAACATCTTTGAGATTAATGTCACCTTGCCTGTGGTTAGATTTCTTGCTGAATTTGCTCTCTTCCAATCATCCCTTCAGGACTTGCAAAGAAAAAAAAACCAACCCCAAAACAAACCCCAAAACCCAACCAAATAAAATCAAGAAAAAGGATTGAGCTCTGGTACAATATTTTCTTACACTTGCAGTTTTACGAATTTTATGCCTAACTTAACTAAAATGCTCTACTACAGTAGGAAAATAAGTAAAAGTCTGTCTTTTATCTACCTCAATTCCCTCCCAGGTAAGTTCCAGTTCCAGTTTTGCTGTTCATAAATCACTCTTACTTTAGCATAATGGGCTTTAAAAACAAATATTTGCTGATAATTTGAGAAAGGTCACTTATATTGTTCAGCAGCGTTTGGCATGAGCAAACTGAAGTCTGAAATACATTCGCTGAGCAGGAAGCAAATTCAATCAACTCTCCTCCTTAGTAAGGATTTATCAGATTAATTCAAAAATTACGATGCATAACCTAATCACAACTTAATTTACATTTCCTCAAAGTTAAAGTAATAATATTACAGTGGTTGATTAATGAAATAGACCATGTTTCAATCTAGGAACTTCCTAATTGCCCTTAGTGCTAAAATAAGTATATCCAACAGGAATCAATCAGGTAGATAGATTTCTTGAAATACAACTGCAATTACAATTATATAATATTGCTGTCACCATTAACTGAATATATTTTAATAAACCCACCAAAATATTTAATTCACAAAACCCATGGTAGACCTATATGGCACACCTCACCTATCCCACTCCTCAGCTGGGCTAATGAGCCCAAGAAGCCTGTACTGCTGTTTACTGTACTGCTTCCACTAGCTCAAGACAGCTCATTCACAACTAGTTTGTGTTCCTCTGTACAGCACTGTAGTGTGTCACAATCATATCCTTACAGAAACAAAGGATTCAAAAAAAGAGAGCACAGACTCCACAGCATTCTCCAAAACTAGTGTATGTTCTACATCAATCACGTCACACTTGTATGACGCACCAATGTCCACACAATGGACGTTCAACAGTTTAATGAGCACACACATGAACCCATATATATGCTACAAAGCCCCCAAAACACACCACTGAATGAAATGAGATACCCGTATCCTGAGAGAACCTCACTTTGTGTTGGCTTCAGAAAATAAGTCCTTCCTCTCATTTACTTCAGAAGAGATTTGACCATGGCTACACAAAGTTCATAGCTTCTTTATACATAACCAATCATTCTCCAGTAACCAGAAAATGTAGGCTAATGTAATTCTATAGCACCATAAAAACATGGACTCATGTGTACATGCACGTACAGATGCTAGCACCATATATATCTGCTTCACATGATCCCTGCTTGTTTTAATTATATAGTAACATTTTCCCCAAACCAAATATCAGAAGATGCCTGGCTGCAGAACAACTACATCCTCCATTCTATTTTGGAAAATGTAAATAAGTTATATAATATCTGGTGACATATTGCATACCTGGTCATAGTTTGTTAATAATACCTCCAAAATACTTGGAGAACAAAACTGAAAATCCATCCTTAAGAAACACTTTGCCCGCTGGGATCAGATTTATATGACATATTGTATGCCCATTTAATAATCCCCAAGAACCCCTTCTAAAGCTAGGATATAATGAAACCGAACACATTTTTATAGCTGTCGAGGTTTAACCCCTGCCAGCAACTAAGTACCACACAGCTGCTCACTCATTCCCCCCACCCAGTGGGATGGGGGAGAGAATCAGGAGGAAAAAAACGTAAAACTCGTTGGTTGAGATAAAGACATTCTAATAGAACAGAAAGAAGAATAAAAAACTAATAATGATAATAATAACAGTAATAAAATGACAATAACAATAATAAAAAGATTGGAATATACAAAACAAGTGATGCACAATGCAATTGCTCACCACTCACCCACCGATGCCCAGTTAGTCCCCGAGCAGTGATCCCTCCCAGGCCAACTCCCCGCCGTTTACATACTGGGCATGACATCACATGGTATGGAATACCCCTTTGGCCAGTTTGGGTCAGCTCTCCTGGCTGTGTCCCCTCCCAGCTTCTTGTTGCCCTTCCAGCCTTCTTGCTGGCTGGGCATGAGAAGCTGAAAAATCCTTGACTTAGTCTAAACACTACTTAGCAACAACTGAAAACATCAGTGTGTTATCAACATTCTTCTTGTACTGAACCCAAAACATAACACTATACCAGCTACTAGGAAGAAAATTAACTCTGTCCCAGCTGAAACCAGGACAATAGCCCACCTATAACCTCTTCAGAAAACAGATTTACAGGAGATCTTAAAGCATTAAGTTCTAATGTCATAAATTGCAAGATATCACTGTTTTCAAATCTCTTTAAAAGAACTGACTTCAAGACATAGGAAAACAGATACGCTGTTGTTTCACAGAAAGAGAAGCAGACCTAAAGCTACAAAATGTTATAATGAAGGATATAGTTAGTGCTTGCTGAAAGCATCCTAACTACTATTTGTCTGTACCTATATAGCTGGCACTCAATTCTTTACTGTTTTTCCAGAATTTTCCCCAACAGCGAATCCTTTATACTACATAAACTAAAGCTATTTTTAGTGATTGTCAGATTTGAAGACTACAAATCTCTGTAGTTATTGTATCTTCCTCTTCTTGCATATAATCTCTCAATTAAAACAGATGTGTCCCCAAAGATCTCTAAAGAAGGGGCTGAATTAACAAACTGTTTAAGTGAACCAGAAGCAAGCCAATCCCTTATGAATACAGAGTCTGTAATTAGCCAAAACGCTCCATTTTGCTCTTCACAGTGAGGCTGAGGCTCAATAAAAATTAAACACTGATGCAGGGAAGGCATTCCCATGGGGCTCACATATATTAATACATTACCACTCACCAGTTGCTTTATGTCAAAGAAACTGGGACACAACTTGAAATTGGCTGGCTGCCTATTTGATAAAATGGAAAGCTATTGGTGATGGGTATTTTCTCTTATTTTTATACCCCTAGTATCATAAACAGACTAAGAAAGTACTTAAATGTGGCTCCTAACAGTCACATGCTCATAACGGTGCCAAACAGATACAACTCAGGTTCTGACTGATCATCATAGATTCTGCACGGAGTCACAGTTACACCTTGGGATCACCCCAAACCAATAATCCCTAGCACTGGTTTCCCAAAACCTCTAAGGATGAGGCCATCAGTTTCCTAAAAACATATCTGAATTTAGTTCTTAGCTTGATTAGGATGCAGTCAGCAGTCCACACTTCAGTGATAACCTTTTTAAGCAAAAATGAGAATAATTTAGGTGGCTTCATTACTACTCTGATGATGGCAATTTATAGAAACTTGAATATATAGAATAATATAGTTTGGAACTATGATTATTTTGACTTCAATAGGACAGAGTAAGGAGAACAATGAGTGTTTATGAACTCTCTTTCAAGCTACAGATGATTAACCCATGAATGTATCAATCCTACAGTTTATCAGCTCCTTCAAATCCCTGAGAAACTGAGGCACTCAGCATCTCTCTTGTGTCAAGTTAAAATAAATACTGTATTAACTTTTCTATTCAGCCAATTAAAGAACTTAAACATTAAATATATAGCCAATAAAATGTTTAGTTTATCAAACAGTAAGCCACTGTTTAAAAAAAGGGTATTTCCAAAGCCTGTACTACAATATCATCAGTTGATAGTGAGACAAGGGGAGTCAAAAGAATCTCAGTAGACATAATAAAGGGGGATGAAAGATGATGTTTAGCGCTTACATTGTTGAAATTAGCTGACATAGAGACAGTCCTTGATAAGAAGAGCTGGTCCTAAGAACCAGCCAATAAGGTAAAGACAGTTCCTGATAAGAAGCAGGAGCAGGCCCCAAGAGCCAGCTAAGACTGGTCTTGCGGCTTGGGTGAATACCAAGAAATCACTGAGCCTGCGCAAGAAGAAAGGTTACTAGCGGTGACGAAGAGGAGTCATCTATCTTCATCTCTGTGACCACCAGACGACCACCATAAAGAGGCACTGCACAAGCGCAGTTGAGAGGAGACTATGGAAATGACCTCTCGGAGCTAATTTTAATATGAAGCGGGGACAGGTCATGCATATGTATAGGCGTATTGTGAATATGTAACACTTGACTGTATAAACTTGAAACTAACTGCCAAGTCGGGCGCGCACGACTTTGGTGGGACTACCCCCGTGCTGCCCAGCGCTGAATAAACATACCTACTTTACAATCTCACTGATTGTGGAGTCCGTTTCCGCACGTCAATAGGACTATAAAAGCACCTCAAGCTGCAACTGCAAAATGATTCACCACCTTTGAAAAGCATGTTCCAAAATGAATGGGCTGATGTTCTGAAGTTTCACTTCTTATCCAGAAATCCTCTATTACATTAACCTTTCGTAATTTGTCTTACTTTGTCCTTATAAGGTCATCATAACTTCCACTTCTGCAGCAGAACCCAGCCTTTCATCAATGGAGTATGAGGATCATTTGAAGAGAAAATGAATGCACATCACCACTGGATGGCTTTAATTCTCATAAACTTCACAAATTCTAGGCTAGTTTATGCTTACCTTTCGCAGGAGGAAGCAAATACGCTCAATATTTCTCAGCCGCTCTCTCTGTCAAGAAAAAGTGGGAAAAAGGTAGGAGATTAGCTGATGTTACAAATTAAAGACAATATATTACAATTACAATGGGTCAAGATCATAATTAATGGCTGTAAGGAAGAAACACATTATTAATCTGAAATGATAGTATTCACTTCTTACCTACTGCTTGCAAGCCAAATGATTTACCCATTGTCGTGGTTTAACCCCAGCCAGCAACTAAGCACCATGCAGCTGCTCACTCATTGTCCCCCACCCAGTGGGATGGGGGAGAGAATCAGGAGGAAAAAAAAGTAAAACTCATGGGTTGAGATAAAGACAGTTTAATAGAACAGAAAGGAAGAGAATAATAATAATAATAATAATAATAATAATAATAATAAAATGGCAATAATAATAAAAGGATTGGAACATACAAAACAAGAGATGCACAATGCAATTGCTCACCACCTGCCAACTGATGCCCAGTTAGCTCCTGAGCAGTGATCCCTCCCGCCAGGCCAGCTCCCCCCAGTTTATATACTGGGCATGATGTCACATGGTATGGAATACCCCTTTGGCCATTTTGGGTCAGCTCTCCTGGCTGTGTCCCCTCCCAACTCCTTGTGCCCCTCCAGCCTTCTTGCTGGCTGGGCATGAGAAGCTGAAAAATCCTTGACTTAGTCTAAACACTACTTAGCAACAACTGAAAACATCAGTGTGTTACCAACATTCTTCTCATATTGAATTCAAGACATAACACTATACCAGCTACTAGGAAGAAAATTAACTTTATCCCAGCTGAAACCAGGACACCCATTAAGTCCCAGTAAGTTATTTTTTCATCTGTTACTGGGTGTAACAATATAAACTGGGGATTCAAGTCTGTGTTAGCCTTGAGCCAGAGGCTGCAACTTCTTTTAAGTCAGCATTTGTGGCTCTATCCAGTGGGGCCAATCTATACCACAGAGACTTGGTCTTGCATTTTCAGGTACCCAGCCTCTGGTTTGAAGATAATTCTGAATGGGAAAAACAACTATGGAGTTAGTATGGCAGCCCTTCCTCTATCATTAAGAGGGTGCCTGAGCAACATGTGATATTAGAATTTAACCCATTAGTGAAGAATATCTGAAATGTCCTAGAAATGCCACTTTAAACCACAGATGCATTCATAAATACTGAAAGTCACTGTAATTAAGCACTGTAACTCAAAAGATGCTCTAAGCTCGATTCACAGAAAGACAACAAGTCAAAGACAGGTTTTCTTTTAAATGGCTCATAATGAGAAATTCACTAGTAAAATCAGATTTCACTCTGTGTAACCCCATCACTAGAATTACTGTGAAAGATCCTACTGTTGGCTACACTGCAGAAGGCAGAGTGGATTTGTTGTCTTCAGAAGACTATCTGGTAAAATTTTCATTTAGACATGGGAAAAAATATTCTGAACAATGACCTTTTTTAAACAGGTAATGTAATCTACCAATGTGAGAAGCCAACTCTCCCTAGACTTTTTGCTTTTCAAACATTTTAAATTTGCTCCAAGTTTGAGGTTTATTTTTATTCTCCAAAGAAATGACTGTTTTCCTTTCCTGTCCCCAAGTGTAAGCCACTTCTAAAAAACGTATCATTTTGGAAAGACAATGAGACAGTGGCAGCTTGATAGGCACCAGACAAATAATTCTCAGTAGTGCCATTGTTTTTGCCTCTGATTTCTCCTTAATTCAGCCTCCTCTTGTCAAAAAGACTCTACCCTCTGTCATGAAAACGTTGTGAAAGACACATGAGTAAACATCAGACATTCTTATGGTGCAATAAAGAAAACTACCCCACCAAATAAATGGAATATGGGCATGAGCAACTATGCATAGGGAAAAAGGAAAATACGCTGGACCAAAGACATAAGAAATACTTGCTAAAAATCTTTCTTTTATGTCAATATAAAAGGCATCAACATGTATATAGTGCAGAAGAAAGCAATCTGAGATTATTACTTGAGTTATCATAGAAAGTTTCATAGAAGAGAGTCAAATATGTCAACTGATCACAGAATACTTTTCTGTGTTGTACTGGAAACTCTACGATTAACTTTTTGATTACACCACTAATATGACTGAAACACGGACTTATTAACTTCTTCTATCCTGGAGACCAATTCCATTACCGTTTTAAAATAAGAGGAAATTACCTCCATGGAGCATCTTACAAGTTTTAGGAGGAGAACAAATTACTGGAATTTGCTATATATAAATACACATTTCTTGTGTGCAGTTCTCATGATGGGAAGTAAAAACAGATGAAGTGAATTCAAAATCAGATTATTTTCAGTAAATTCAAAACCAGATTACTTCCATTGAAGTCCTCTATGGGATTTCTTAATATAATTTCTTTCTTCTGTTCTTCTTCTTTGCTTATGTGTTAGTGAACAGTAAACAAGATTTCTTGTTTGAAGATTCATGTAAAGTTTACACTTAAAATCACCAGTGGTCTAAGCAGTACCACAAATCCTCTGCTGAGTTATGAAACAAGGTTAAATGGCAAAGTACTAGCTACTGAATCTGGTTATCATTTGTAGGCAATTCAGTAACTTGATACTCTGTAGAGATCAAATTCAGCACCTGTCATAATCATTGTAATTCCCAGTGAGATGACGGGAGCCAAGTTCTGCTCTCAGTTCTGGTGGTACAAATCTCATGCATGTTTAACTGTAGTCAGCTAATCACCCTAGATTACAGCTTTAATTAACAGAGGAATTTTCATATGCTTAAATCTGGGTTGCATTTTGGTTCATTAGGTAAAACTGAGTTTACAGTCCCAGGGTGATATTTAACCTTTTCCATAGCAGATGCAGCAGAACGTGTTATTTACTCTTAAAGCACAGGAGAATTTAGAGCCCTGCCATGGGACAGAGGTCTAGGAATACACCTCTTAGCAAATCCCTTCAAGCTTTTGACTCATTGATACAGACAGTATGGGAGAAGGTGGTCATCCCATGCTTGAACGCAGATAAAGCAAATTATTTCAAAAAGGAAAATTTGTGCCACAGAATGAAAAGATAAAAAGAAAGCATTAGCATCACATTATATATCCTTTAGTTTTTGAACTTGAAAATTATTTTCCTGCCTCCTTCAGCAAAAAGGAAAGCTATTAGCATAAAGAGTCGTCATCTGGCTTCCTAAGACTGGCCCAATAAATAATTTTCCAAACTACAGTTGACTTCACAACGTATTCTACATTCATTTCTATACTCATACTTTCACTGACAGTTTAGTGCATCTCCCTTTCTTTAGTAGCTGTTGCTTAGCAAGCCACTGGTTGTACTCACTGCGTGGACTGGGTTGCACTGATCTATTGGGCTTTTGAAGTCTGTCCGAAGTTCATCAAAGGCGATTATCTGAAAAACAATTTTTTTCAAATATTGTAACGAATGCTCATTCAAACACTTATTTTTCCTTTAGGGACTAGTTAGGTGCATTGCCTCTCTTCCTCCCCTTCCAGAGAAAATACGGAAAACTAGCTTCCCCGACACACTCCTTTCAGAACTAACTAGTTAAAACAAAACATGGGATACTCCTACATATGACACCTGGAATCCATTAATCTGTCACTCTGTAAAATCATATCTATAGCCTTTTCAGCACTGTTGCTTTCCAGATTTCTTCCCTCGTATCAGCTAGAATTCTTTTCTCAAACTTCCAAATGACATAAAACTACTTCACAAACAAATACATCTCCAGACTTGATGGAAAAAGTCATTAGCTGCCTAAAACACAGACATGCATCAGACATGCTATTCTAGGTTCAATACATACACAACAGGCCCTTTTTATTAGTTGTTAAGCCTACTTCAGATATTAATTCTGAATTAGTATCAGCTTTATTATTATTAAGCCACTATTCATTATCAAGCAAACTCCTCAAAAGGTAAACCGCTCTAGAGCAAAACATACCCTTCCTAAATTCTGGCAGGTTTTAGAACCTTACTTCAGACCTCATTAATGGACAAATGTCTTTTGCTCATATCCTTTAGTTTCTTCCCTTAACTGATGGATTGAGACACAGTGGTAATTAGTGTCTGCTTTTAAAGTACAGCAGATAAAAGTGCCCATAAAAATAATGTTTGATAATGTTTTCTTGGAAAGAAAACAGCTGTAATAACCCTCAGTGTATTTCATTCAAAGATCTCAAAGCATGTTCTTAATTTTATTTTATGTTTGTATTCTAGTAATACCTTTTCTTCTGCTTGCTTCACCCAAGGAATGAAAGCTCACTATGACAGGCACCACATAAATAGATGTTAAAACAATGATTCCTTTTTAGACAATTTACAACCCAGGAAAGTATTTGTTCTCAATAAAAAGATGAAGGAAGTACACAGTAGCAGTCAGGTAATTAGTATATGAGCGCAACAACTATTCTATGACATGTTACAGCATGCCTGCTGCCTAGCTGTTCAAAAAATAATCAACTGGGTGTCATCACAGACCGGCTGTATAGGTAAAACAGATTCATTTTACAGATATGGAATGCAGGAGCAGAAAACCTGAAAATAGCCTATCCATGATTTATATAATAATCTGATGAGAGGCTTGAGAATAAAACCTAGAGCTACAATCCACAAATCTAAGCCCTACTCTGCATCCCACTCTAATGCTGCATTCATCATACTGAAGCACATTTAAAATCAAAAGTGTGGCATTTTACAAGAGTACTCTACAGAATTCAATTTATTCAACTATGACAAGTCAAACTGCCAGAATAAACCACAAAGGGAACTATAAAACATGATTACAAGTGAAGCATTTCTCCCCATGGATGCAGTATCTCTACAAGTTAGGAATTAGATCTGCAACAGATGTTTAGACTAAGGTAAAAGAGCATATCTCAGAAACTGTGAGAGGGTCAGAGTACAGTTGTGAAGAATAAGGTTCATGACACCTCTGTATTTAATACTTCTTGAACAGGTCTTCATATTCCCAAGCTGGGGCAACTGTTAAGAGGGTAACAACCACGCAAGTCAGATGCACACACTTCTGTCTGTAATTGGGTATCAACATTGGCACTGACAGCACTGACAAAAAGGGGGAAGGATGGCCCTGTACCAGGTAACAGAGCTGCCTCTCTTCATAGCCGTGCCACTGATTTACTCTGGGATCCTGAGCATCTCCCTTAAATTCTCTTTGTCTCACTGCACTGGTACTTACAGATGTAGCTTTAAGATAGAAAACAGTTGCGAGCTTTGAGTGACAACTGTTTTTAATAATGTACAGTGGTAACTGCTTTTTTTCTGTTGTAAATGTAGAGATGAGCTGAAATTTCCGGGGGGGGGGGGGGGGGGGGGGGGGGGGGGGGGGGGGGGGGGGGGGGGGGGAGTGAATGTGCTGTGCTCTTCCTGTTGGTAGTCAGTAACAGCAACCAGGAATTTGAGATAATCGCGAAATGACAGGCAGTACAAGATCCAGCTCATGCTGTGAGGAAAGACTGGTCCGAGACAACAACATGGGGAACCTAAATACTGGAATGATAAGATGGACCCCATTCAAGAAGTCCAGAAAAGCCTCTAAAGATTCACTGAACACAGAGATAGGATGATAACCCTGAAGTGTGTTTAGATGAAGAACTAGGTCACTCTGAAAGACAGAGCCATTAAGGCAGGGCTCTGTTGAGCTAGCCTTAACTAATGCAGCTAAGTCTTGGGGAAATCCTAAATGATAGTTTGGAAAAGGGATTAGCCTCAAATATACTACACATTTTGATTTCCTCATTTTTGCTTTCTCGTGTTTTTTTTAACCAGCATTCCCAACTCTGTAGTCAAAAACCTACTCTATTTGCTGGCATGCAATTTATTTTCTGTTATTCTTGCATTATATCCAAGTGCATTGAAACAAATCTGACAGTATTAAGCACATCGTTTTCATGGAACCAGTAAGTGTAAACACAATAGTTTCACAGATAAACCTTTTGGGATGCCTGCTAATTATGAAAATGTTAGAGATGTTCCTGCTATGCCTGCAAGAAACAGATTGAGGTCTGGTATCAAGCATACAGGATTGAAAGTTTCTTCATTAAAAGTTTCAGTGTCTCTCTGGAAGGAGGCTGACAAATAAAGCCTCCTCAATTCTTAGTATTTTATTTCATAAAAGTTCCATAATAGTTTATATTTTGTTATATCTCCAGGAATAGAAATCTAGTGATGACATGAAGATACCTATTTTAATTTATGAAAAAGCACATTCCTATTTCTCAGTCACAGTGAAAAACTTGAAGGCATAACATTAGGCAGGCTCACAATTAGAAGGAATATAAAGAAACTCCCAAAGTTTTTTTGGGGGATGGGTTTTTGTGGTTTGGGGTTTTTTCTTTTTCTTTTTTTTTTTTTTAAATCTCACAATGTTGTGTGTTCTAATTCTAAAACTGCAATTGAGAAATGATGGAAACAAAGCTGTAGCTTCTTAAGATTGGCGGTTGCTCACAATACACTACGTAACTGTGCAACAAATTATATTGTATTTCTGAAAATAAGGCTGGGTTGTACTGCAGCATGGTTTAAATAATTAATTAGTAAACATCTCCCTCTCTGAATTATAACTAGCCTTCTGTAGCAGTTTAATGCCCTAGGGCATTGTGTGGCCGGAGCTGCCATTCTTCCCTACAAAAAAACAAATAACTCGCTACTTGTTTCCATTAAGTATTTCACAATGCTTTCACAGGAGATGCAGCGTTCTGGGCATACTCTACAGAAACAATCTTCTGCCCATTTACATTTCAGCTGGATGCAGTACAGCTACTTGCTTCCCATACATCAGCGGACCAGAGTTGCTGAATGCTCTGCGACAGCATCCAGGTATTCTCAAGGTCTGTTTCACCTCCGAAATTGCCACACTCATCAGCAACTTGACAGAGTAGATCATTTACAGGGAAACAATGTAATAGATCCCAGTCAGGGCACCTCACCACATGAATTGTCATCATTACGCCTTTGTAAATGAATGTATTTTATAAACTGTTCAACGTCTTTTAGTTGTCCAATCTAATTTGATCCAGGGTGGCAACTAAGACTACAAAGCATACATTTGCATGGACATCAGCGACCCCAGCTCTCCAAAGGCCACACAATAAGCAGACAGTTGCAAAGAAAAATGACTAGCCTCTAGTCACAAAGCTAAACAGGTAGCTAAGTGGATAGCATTTTGGAAACATGTGCCAGGGACTGATCTTACACAGAGAAGTTTATTTCTTTTAGTAAATATTAACATTGTACACAGCTTCACAGAAAGAGAATAAGGACCGTTTGATATTTACTTAGGAATGCCAAGAAAAAAAAAAATCAAGCTATCTATTTGCCAAGCTCTATCAGAAAAAAAAAAAAGTGGCATTTTTAGCAATAATTTTTATCATTACTGCACAATGGGGCCAGGGATTGAATGGGCAATGGATATTGAACTACCTTCTGACTTGGGGAATTTTCCCTGTGATTCCACATTGTGAAACATTGCAGGAATTTTGCTCTGCCGCTGCCCTAGCCGTGCTTTTTTTCTGTTGATAGAAGTGTACTTGTGGCTGTTATCCACCTGACAGAACTAAAGGTTTATGAAAATACTGGTTGCGTTCTCTGGTGATTCACACCATCTACAAATCTCAAAACTCCAAGTATAAGTCAGCAAGGAGTTTGCCCCAGTTTAAACATATACTGAACAGATGAGATTGTGATGACAACGTATGTTTCAGTACAGCTACAACTGCAATGATATTTAAAAAATTTGTTTTCATTACCCACACTCTCTGTGCTCACCTCTCCAGACAATAACAGCTTTAAATAATGAAGTATTCACGTAAGATTGAACCTGAATTTTGTTTTCTTCCTATGCTTATACACCCATCAAACTGAAAATTTCACCTATTAATGGTAGGAATGAATTATGATCTCTCATTTTTAGGGAAGATACTTTTTTTTTTTTTTTTAAATCACTGAGCTCTTACAGAAATATACTTTAATTGGGAATGTGATGTTTTAGGGTGGCAGTGGAGTTGGTGTGGGTGTGAATTCAGTGACAGCAAAGAAGTTGGATATTATTGCTTATTGGCATCTCAGAAAAGTTAAGATAAAACAGAACTTGATGACAACCGCGCTAACCACAGAACAGAACAGTAACACTTAACATATGTTTCCTTGACACCACCCTGTCAATGCACCACAATCCCATCTTGAAGAAACTGTCTTTAATGGTTCATTTAAACCATTTGTCTACCCCTCCACTCTCTCACACAGCTTTCACAGCACCCATACCAGCAGTTCATAGGCTGTCTGCAAGTCAGCACATGGACAAAAGGTGGACAGGTTTAGGAGCATGTTGTGCTCCAAAACTTCATGCCTGCCCATCAACTGCCGTATAGACATATTTACTGTGTTTGGGAAATAGTGTTGAACATTTATCATGTTTGAATCATGTTGTTGCAAGATGAGTGAGTTACTTTGGATTTTGTTGAGCAAAAGCAGCAAATGTCAAAATGTGTGAGTGTCAGTCACATAAGAATGCAAAAGGACCTGAAATGGAAGGCAAGTCACTGCCTTGACACGATGGAGTAAGGGGAGCCCCTAGAGAGATGCAGAGAATGGTGACGTTGACAAAGTGACAGACTGAGAGCACAGGTTTTACTACCCAATTCTTACCATGATATGAAATTAATCTGAACAAGAAATTTAGCTGTGTGGTTGGTGAACATTTGTTCAAGATGGTTGTTCCTCTTCCCTCTTTCTCTTCTGGTTGAACTGATCTGGTTCATGCTACCAAGCAATGTAAACACAGCAAGGAAAACCCTTCCCCCTCTGTAAAGGTTCCTCTGAGTTGACCCCTCCACTGCGATCTCCAATGAGAAAGGTCATTTCAGCTTAAGTGGCTGTTAGTCACAATACTTTCAATATTCTAGTAATACCCTATAAATCATAAGAGCTGTTAACTGTAATTTTATTAACGTTACAGTCTGTGATACAGCCCAGAGACCATACATGACATGTCAAGTAATGTAGATGTGTGATTTAAACTGCTTTTTAAGTACGGTCTTCCTCCCCCTCACCAGGACCATTTTTTGTTAAATTCAGCACTCACAGCATCACAGATGACTGAAACCAGGTCTGAATCAACCTGACAATCTTCTTTTGAGAATACCATAAAGTGCTGACATTAGGCTATGAGAAAAAAATGAAATCAAATTACTGGGAAAAAATTCTGCTTGTGATACTAACAAATCCTGTTATATGATACTAAACTATACATGAATACACCAGAGAGCAATTTGGCCTACTTTGGTTCATTAGCACAGGAAAAGGATGGAATGCAGGTTGTGCTATGACAGGAAATATCTTTTTTTTACTTGCCAGTGCTCGAGTGTATTGTTCATTATTTGTTTTTACTAAATGTTACTAAACATCTGATGGGCTGGGGTTTTTAAGGCCTTGAAACCAAGAGCTGGCTGCTCAGAGGAAATGGTGTTCAGCTCTCATTTCATATTGTATTGTAATAAATCGGTCTTCCTACAACATCTTGATTGCCACTGAGCTGCACAGCACAACTTTCACAGCCTCTGAAGGCAGAAAAGACAGAACTTAACTTCTCCTGAAAAAAACCCCACAGCCTACTGTTGCACTCTATCACCTACCTGCAGCCCCTCACAAAAGGGCATCAAATAAATACAAGAAGGTACAGTGATGGAAAAACATCCAGAATGTGTGTGTATGCACTTTATAACCATTCTATAATTATTACTTAAATAGAAAATTAACTTCATGGAAAGGATGCAGGCTTACAGTTAAGAATACGCACAAAGCCTTTAGACAGAGGGGTTATCAGCTGATTCACATTTAAAAACACCTGGAGCTGGGTAGACATGCAGCAAAGGAGTAGCTCCCAGATTCCCTTCACAAGTCACCTTCTGTCTTCAGAACAGGAGACAAAAGAGGCTGTTACCGCTCAAGTTAATTCAGAAGAAATTAAACAGGCTAAACGCCAGAGGCTAACGCTGCACAGCATCATCGTATATGCTGACAGGAAGCTGAAAAACAATCTTTGTTCTAAGTCTTGGGGTTAACTTTCAAACCCTTCAGAAAATATCCAGATCAGTATAACTCTCTGCTTTTCACTTCTTAAAGAGGGAATTTCTATATTCTTATTTTGTACTTACTAAGATGAGTATTTATGGTGCTCCTCACTCACGCTCTTAAGACTAGTGGTCTGTACCCAGTATTGCATCTGTACTTAACAGCTCATGAACGTTTCTGGCAAGCCTCAGAGCTGCTTCATGTTCAGGTTCACAAATTCAACCTATGACCCACTGAGAGAGTACAAAATTGTTCATTAAGGTTACAACTGTAACTATAGTAAATTCAGTATTTCAGTGAGCTAGATACTAAAGCGTATTGACTTTAAAATGCTGGAGCTGTGCAGTACTACAAGTTTACAAAGCTGTTCTCACTCATGCCCCCAAGGACTATCTTTCTGGGTGTAAAGAGATCTCCAGCAAAGTAATAGCTCTTCATAAAACAAACTACTTCAATTTACTAGGGATCCCAAATGTGTTATAGTACAGATTCAGCAATATTTACTTGCTCAGGGGCTGGGGAACATACAGCTGCTCTGTAATCGTTACTATCAGTACTATGTAAACAGTTCAGAGAAGAAAATGAAGAAATAGATATTGGAACTGTAGTACTGGAAGATTTAAGGCAGCAGAAAGTAAAACTTAAGCTACAGTTTGACCAAGACATGGAAGTCAAAACACATACAAACTTTCAAGGAAATGTTTTAGGGCTATTTTTGCCTCCTATTTCATCCAGAAAGAATAGCTACCAGTGATCCTGCACACTAGTGTTTTGTTAAATAGCACAAGCAATCAGATCCTCATTCTTAGTAAGAAGATGCTTAGGTGTATATATATCAGAGTTTTCAAAATAATGTATTTTCTCTAAGTCAGAAGAACAAGTATTTCCAACATTTCCAACAAACTGATTCTGAAAGAATTTCCAGATTTAAGACAAAAAGCAAAAATATGTTCCAACACTACATTTTTGCTTTGGAATTTATTTTGGGTTTAGGCAAATCAGATTATATGACATAGTTCAATATTTCATTGTGTTTATTTTGAAGAAAACACACTGCTTAGTAGAGATTGAAACATTTTCTCTTACTTTCTAGATCAAAGTATCTCTTGTTTGTCCTATAATGAAACAGTAATGCCAGTAAGTGTTACCATTATATTGTCACTTAATTGTCAACACAGAATTCAGGAAAGAGAACTGGAGGGGACTTCCTGGGCTGTCAGCTTCAGCTTCCTGGGCTGTCAGCTTCAGCCCCCAATTTCTGCAGACACCACATCAGAAGATCCAAGTGGTAAATACACCAAGCTTATTTTTAAAACAGGGAGGAGGCATATGATTTCCCTTTTCACTGTTCCATTTGGAACACAGCACAAACCTGCTGTGAAAGTTGGGAGCCTTCTCCTAACTTTTAAATTTGTTCAGAGATAACACAAGCCATGTATATCATTGGCAAGACTGCTTTATTACAACAGCTACTTAGTAAAATGAGAAAGTTTTATTTTGCAGGAGCTTGCATCAAAATTGGCATGACTCCAAAACCATTTGTCTTCAATTCAGCAGAAACTCCATCCCAGCTCATGGTAATTGACATTCATACAAACCCACATATACACACACAAATCTTATGCATTACAGCCCTTGTATGTGAATTAATAACAGACCTAAACAATGCTGGCTCTGAATCTCTACTTCATTTCTTTCTAAAATAGTGGATAACTCTTGGTTGTCTGGAGCTTTTTATACTGACACCTGCCAATAGCAACTAGATATAACCAATCCCTTTTTTGAAAAAGTCAAAACCTTTTTCTTGCCAAATTTCTTTAAGAGCCTTTATACACAAGTTACATGTATCAAATTATCCCTGCATTATTAGCCCCTTACTTCTAACAGCAGGGAGAAGAAGGAAGATCCTTATGAACATGAGGAAAGGGCCATGGATAATATGATAGCACAATAATGAATGGCAGAGAAATAAAAAATGGTGAAATAAGGTTCCTGTTTTGGGCTATCCAGCAGGTTCAGCTCTCTCTGGCTGAGGGGACACCACACTCTCCCCTTGCTGATCTAAGCAGGGACCGAGTCCAAAAAGAACTCTGTGCCTACTACTGCATCCCAAGGGAAGAAATTTCCCTGACAAGCAAGTGCAGCAGGAATTTCCTCTGAAGACGAGTCAGAAGGCAGGGAAATCTACCCAGTCAAGCTATGGCCAAAGAGATAAGAAAAGCTGCTTGCACGCTACCCATATGACTGCATCTTAACAGCTTCAGTTTGATTAGGAATTGATTAAGCAGAGAGGCCTGACAAAGCTCTACTCTGCACCCCTGCATCAAAGCCACACTGCAGGAATTTATATATGGCAGGTGTAGGAACTGTCTCAATAGTCAAAAGCTTCCAAATTAGTAACGGAACCAAGTACATCATCCAGAAACTGGAAAGAGTTTTATACTGACAGATATCACCACTGCCATTTATAGGCTTCAATATCCCTTATTTGGAAAGATAACCCAAAGATGCACTAAAATCTGCTTATTTATATAGGAGTTCAGATTCAGGAGAATGGTGTTAGAAAGCCCTGTAGGCTAAATACCTACAGTGTTTGTGTGGGTTTGTACTTCAGATAAGGAACGTATTAACAGAGTTACTAAATATTGCCTGCCTGGTTCACATCGCAAGCTTTCAGAATACAGTGTTAGCTCCCAATGACATGCACAAACGATGCAATACCTCTGTGTCTTTGTAGCAGGCAGACTACTGCAAAATATGTGAAAGTTTAAACATCCATGCCCTGACAAAGTAGCAGATAAAGTCAGAAAGACAAAAACCATCATTCAGCTTAAACATTACTGATGTTGTAATTTCACATGGATATATTACCCGAACAGGTGAAATATGCAACTCCATGTTGCATGTTAGTATCAAAGAATAAAGCTTTAATCCTTGCCTATCCTTGACAATGTTCCTTCCCTCACCCCTTTATTTGACTGGTTTTAACTGCTTATCTCTAAAACACAGCAAGTGCTCTGATATTTGTAACAGCACCTCCCCATTAGCCAGATGGGTTGTTGTGGTTTAACCCCAGCCAGCAGCTAAGCCCCACGCAGCTGCTCGCTCACTCCCCACCAGTGGGATGGGGGAGAGAATTGGAAGAGTAAAAGTGAGAAAACAACTCATGGGTTGAGATAAAGACAGTTTAACAGGTAAAGCAAAAGCCGCGCAGACAAGCAAAGCAAAGCAAGGAATTCATTCACCACTTCCCATGGGCAGGCGGGTGTTCAGCCATCTCCAGGAAAGCAGGGCTCCAGCACATGTAATGGTGACGTGGGAAGACAAACGCCATCACTCCGAACGTCCCCCCCTTCCTTCTTCTTCCCCCAGCTTTATCTGCTGAGCATGACATCGTATGGTCTGGGATATCCCTTGGGTCAGTCGGGGTCAGCTGTCCCGGCTGTGTCCCCTCCCAACTCCTTGTGCCCCCCCAGCCTCCTCGCTGGTGGGGTGGGGTGAGAAGCAGAAAAGGCCTTGGCTCTGGGTAAGCACTGCTCAGCGATAACTAAAACATCCCTGTGTTATCAGCACTGTTTCCAGCACAAATCCAAAACATAGCCCCATTCTAGCTACTATGAAGAAAATTAACTCTATCCCAGCCAAAACCAGCACATGGGTGTATCAGTCAATGTCTCAATGTTATCTCATATGACTTAGTTCTCTGCCTTTCTCTGTATGATCCCAGCTACAAACCTGCCTGGTATTTCAAATTGCCATATTGGGGCACATTTGCACCCTAATTGTATTTAAAGTGAGGCTTAAATCCCTCTGGAAGTTGCAGTTACATGACCAATGAAGCAAGGACAGAACATAAAGCAAAATAATTTGGAGTGATCTTTGCACTGTCAAGTATAACTCTAGTGGAAATCACCCCTCCTGACTTTCTGTTAGTATGAAGAGATCTTCTCTCCTCTATTAGAGAGTGACAGACAGGAGTTGCTTAGAAAGATTATTCAAAATTGCATGAATGGATGGGCAACCTGCCTCAAAGGCCAGATAATTCTATCCTTTTAGCCATATTTTATTCCTTGCCTATATCCTTTTGTTAAACATCTCCTATTAAAAAAGAAAAAAAGGCTTAAATCTTGGTTTTCATCATACCTGCCCGTGTAACTTGGTAGCTTCCCAGACCAGTGTATCTGAAATGTTGGTTATGATGAGAACCTTAACACTACAGCCAAATAAAGTGCAGAGAGGAAAGTGAGATGAAAGGTATTCCTTTCTTCTCTTATCTCTCGCCAATGTATTTAGTTTTCTGAATATTACACTTATTAATTCACCACATATTAATAAAAGTAAACAATAATAAGTAACAATGCTTTACAGTTATAAATCTCCTTTCAAGGCAATGAAGGCCTTAACAAATGCAAGGAAAATATCATGTCCATTTTTTATACAGGGGGAAAAATGAAGCTCAGAGAAAGTAAATGATTTACAGAATCAGTGGCAGAAGAACCAAAGCCTCTGGATTGCTGCACCATATAAAATGTTAGGGGAAACAAAGAATACTGTCAGTAGACTAGTAACATATGAGAAGTGAAACTATGCATTTCTGTCTGATTATTGTACTGTCGTTCATCTCTAGAGCAGAGCATTGCTTTAAGCAGTGCCTTTTTGGATTAAGATTGCAAATGGTTTTAAATCACTCAAGGGTAGAAAATTGTTCTATTTGTCATATTTCACACTAACAATTGTATGGCATTTCCTTGCTCTACTTAACTTGAATTTCATATGCTGCCACTATTAAAACAACTCTCCACGCAGAAATCTGAACACATTGTCAATGCAAACAAAGCTCTCATGGCTCCATCCAGGGCTGCACAAACATACACCTGAGCATCTAGTCTTCATTTTTTATTGAAGTTCTTTTGCCTGTAAAAGGATGTTACATTTAGGCCAACACAATTTAAACTTTTTAGGCTCTAACTGGAAGCTTAAGTTAACTTAATGGTCATGAAAATCTTACTGTAATTTCTCAGGTATTGAAGCCAGATCCTAAGTCTTTTCCAAGAGAAACTCCAATATGCAAAATTAAAAGACGCATAATCTCCATTGTGCAAATTGATTCAAAAGGCTTTCCTATGTACCTGTGGAAATGTAGAGGTATAATTATACTACTCTAATTAAATATTGATGAAAATCCATAGAGGAAGGCTCTCTTGCTGAGAGCACATGTGCACAAACATACCAGTCTGCATTGTTATAGTTACACCACTGTATTCCCCTGCATAAACAAGAACTATACAAATGAAAAAAAAACCACAAAAACTATTCAGATGGATGAAAGTAGTATTATTGCTTCAGCTATGCCAAATCAGATTTCCAAGTCTGCAGAGAGGCGCAGGAGAAATCACTAAGAATAATTATTTGGCAGTCACCTGAAACAGTCCACCTATCAGTACAAGAATGAAAGACTCCATCCACACGGTGAAAAAGAAATTTATCTTCAGGAACACAACCATACTGTACAGAGCTTTGAGTGATTTGAATGGAAACTTACTATCTCCATGAGTTACTGGTTATTATTTCAACATTGCAGACAATAATTTGAAAAAGCAACCTGATTTCTGAATGTAAAGAATTCACTTCTTGTTATTAGTTTTGACAAAACCACTTAAAAAACCTCAGCAGCTGCAAATTTCTGTTGCGAACAAATTGTTCCCAGAGGGATGATTTGACAAGCATCTATTGACAGATTTCTACAATTGCTATTAAACAGGCTTTTAAAAATAATTTCATCCAACTGCAAGGGGAAACAGTTTTACTGGGCAACAACAGGATCCTGGACACAGATTTCACTTGCTCACCACAGACACTGAAATATGTGCCCCAGTTATCCTGAAACTGAAAGATGTCAACCCTGTCCTTCAGGAGAGAGACAAATGTCCCACCTATTCCCCAAATACAGAGTTCAGAGATTACCTGTGCTTGTACCACAACTTTATACGCATTCACTGTCTTCCAGTCTAGACCAGCTGAAATCCAGCCAGGCAAAAATCAGCTGTGCACATATAAACTGCAGTTCATTAAAAGAAGGAAGACAAGCAAGCAAGCTGTGGAGGACGGATGATGCTAATATAGCTGTACAGAACCTGCTTCTAAATAGGCTAATAGTTTTGCTCCCTGCAGCTAGAACACATTTCAAAACAGACCTCAAGCGGAGGAGGAATTTTTAAGGTAAGTCCAGACTGCCATGGTTCCCTCCCGCCCCAAAGGATTTAATCATTTTGTTGTCGCAATTCTTTTTTCTTTTTTTTTTTTTTTTTTTTTTTTTTTTTAAACCTCACATTACTGCATTCGGCACAGGGAAACAATTCAGAAAGTAGCAGTATTCTGTGAATCAAACACACTCTTCAACTTTTTTTCTTTAAAGGGACACAAACAGTTGTTAGCAATATTAAGAAAAAAAACACATTTTCAATCAGCAACAAAACTGGTGAATACACCACATTGTTCTGAACAGAAAAAAGCTTGCATGTACATGGAGATGCATTACTTAAGTTTAATTACATTCAGTGTGGTAGAAACAATTCTTCTGCCTCAGTTGACTTAAAAAAAAATCATGTCTTCTATCTCTCACAAGAGAACCTGAACCATCAGGCTACTCATTTTTTTGAAACATGGATAACAGTGTCAGTTCCACTGCTGGTATCATGCTACCAGGCATAAATATACATTTCACTGAAGGGATTACAGAGGAAGAGATCTACTCTTACATTTCTGTGTAAGAATTTTATACAATGTGAGACCATTCCATTTAGCAGCGTACCTGCATCTGGAGACTCTACAGGTCAGTGGTGAAGCTAACGTCAGGGTCTGAATCAAAGGCAGCAGGTATGAAGTTGGGAATCCCAAGCAGCTGTATGCATGCTCTTCTCCTACCAATAAAATCTTACACAGGATTTGGCAATGCTTTCCACCAGCCCAAAAGGCCCAAAATCTATGCACCTTTGTAGGCTATGGGCAATACAGGTTGCATCTCTGCAGCAATAGTGAACTACATATAAATCTCCCACACTTCTTGTACTTTTGACACAAGCATGCCGCCAACATTCTGCCCTGCATACAGTCTCCTCTTCCTATATGCAATGGAGTATTTTATGTGGATTCTTTCTAAAACAAACTGGTTTTTCCATTTAGATAACAAGATCAAAACCTTTTAAACAGTTCAGTATCTAACCACTTCTGATTTCTTCAGTTCAGCACCAAAATCCCAAACTCACAGAGGACCAGTGACAACAAATTGACATGTCATATCAGGAATGCTGTCACTTGTTAGTTAGGCACTAACTTGATTTGATAGTCAGGACTGTCTTGAAAAGCAAACAAACAATCTGTTACACCATGGATTCCCAGGCACAGCCACACATTGAGCAAGCTAAGAAAGGGCATCCTAGCAAAGGTCATACAGACTCTTGTGCCAGCTTTTTCTTCTGTCCTGGAAAGGATGCAAACAAAGACCATAACTGCAGATAAACTGAACAAACAGATATATAAAAGTTAGGCCAAAGCTTCACTCCTAGTCTTGATCTCTTCAATGGGTCAAGAGCAAATTATGGGAGTGTTGTGGTTTAACCCCAGCCAGCAACTAAGTACCACGCAGCCGCTCACTCGCTTCCCCCCCCCACCCAGTGGGGTGGGGGACAGAATCAGGAGGAAAAAGGTAAAACTTGTGGGTTGAGAAAAGAACAGTTTAATAGAACAGAAAGGAAGAAACTAATAATGATAATAATAATAAAATTACATTAATAATAATAAAATAATTGGAAAATACAAAACAAGTGATGCACAATGCAATTGCTCACCACTCACCCACCGATGCCCAGTTAGTTCCTGAGTAGCGATCCCCCTTGCCAGGCCAGCTCCCCCCAGTTTATATATACTGGGCATGACATGATGTCACATGGTATGGAATACCCCTTTGGCCAGTTTGGGTCAGCTCTCCTGGCTCTTTCCTGTGCCAACTTCTTGTGCCCCTCCAGCCTTCTTGATGGCTGAGCATGAGAAGCTGAAAAATCCTTGACTTAGTCTAAACACTACTTAGCAACAACTGAAAACATCAGTGTGTTATCAACATTCTTCTTGTACTGAACCCAAAACATAACACTATACCAGCTACTAGGAAGAAAATTAACTCTATCCCAGCCAAAACCAGGACAGGGAGTTTGGATCTAAGCTTTACAGCTGAGGTGTTGACCTCAGATTTGCACCTCTGATTCAGGTAATGACTAGTGCAGATGAACTGGTTTGCAGACCTCTCAACCAACCAAGGTGAGAAGAAAACAGCATTACTTTCTATCCACACCCAGGAGAGGCTGGGGAGCTCTGCTTTCAGCACAAGAGAGAGCACTGCTTTGCCCTTGCTGCTCTTCATACTAAACTCCATACCAACTAAGAAAGCACAATAAGAAATGAAACAACTAAGATGTATTTCTCACTACCTCTATATCACAGATTCATTGCTACAGATTTGTACATCATCTACTTTTATAGGCCAAATTCTTCACTACCCAGCTTCTTCCACACCAAACCAAGGACAGGCTAGACGGGAGTTGGTGAAAGACCTAATACAAAAGGCTAGCCAGATGTGGAAGGTAGGAGGAACGGTGGTAGTCTGGTCACACTGGACCAATAGCAGGTTAATTCTGGCTGGAAGCAATATAACTGACTACCTATAGATGTGAGAAGTTGTATTCTTCTGTCCTTGTTTTTCCTCAAAATTACAAATCATTTCTAATTTACCCCACCTTAAATGCAATGTGCTCTCATGCAACTTTTCTACTTGTCTTTTTCTTCTCATCAAACCTACAGTATGGAGGATATGCGAGGAGAAAGGCACAGACACATTGAAGCCACAAAGCTCCATCTTCATAAAATTCTCAAAATCAACTGAAGCACTTCTATTAGTTAACAGCACAAAGCTGATAATCCCGAAGCTAGAAATAAACAGGACATTTCTGCAGAGTAAATTCAGGGAAAGGGTAGTAAACAGATGGGAAAATGCGCCAGAATAGATACAACTAGAAAAACTATTTGCTCCAAAGGAGGCAAGAGAATGAGATCAAAAGAGAAGATTATTTTCAGTATCAGTAAGATAAAAGTCATGGATGAGAGATTGGCCAGTTGGCTCTTGCTGTCTCTAAGTAAGTTTCCAATCTTATCACCACACCACAATTTATTCTATTCCTGAGCTTTCAAAGATTCCTACGTATTGTTACAAGTTATTATTTTGACATTTTAAATTTCTGTTACACAAGTACATGCTTGGGAGAAGTATTATTTTCCTTTCCCCCACACGGTCCTTACGTTGAGTTCTCTTCCATTTCCTCACAGGTTTCACATTGCTGCTGCTACTTCTTTTCCCCTCTCTCGTGTTCTCCATTCCTGTCAGCAGCGATTCATGCGCATTCGCCAAAATCCAGGAAACACATAAGGGCATCTGGCTTCTGTCGCTAAAAAAATCTGTTCAAGCATGTCACGCATTACACCATACCCACACAGAAGACTCATTACACAAGCTGTCCAAAAATGTCCACCACCTGAATTCAACCATACCTTCTGGATTTAGGCAGCCTTCTCTTCTCAAATAATCGTCTCCCAAACAAGAATTCTGTGCTCTCAATCTTCTCTCTTGTTAGTCCCTTACTCATACATATATTTTCTTCCTCTCATTTGCTCTTTCCTTCCCATCTTTCTCCCTGAACTCCTCCCTCCCACAGTCCCATTTCCCCCCTTCCCACACCATTTTTATTCCCCATTAACCCCTCAACAGTGGGGCCGTACTGATGCCGTCTCAGATAGGAGCCCGCTGCGGGGCGGCAGGCAGAAATGTCACTGGATCTGTGCTTCCCTGTCTCCCAGTGGCACAGCACGAGCCCAGCTGCACCAGCAAGAGGCAGGACAAGGGAAGAGGGGCTCTTCTAATGCAGGAATGACCAGATTCAAGATCTTCCCAAGTTTTCATTCTTTGCCAGAAAGAGGTCAGGCAGAACGTGGAAGAAATAACTTCAAGGCCAAGACACACACACACACATATGTGAAACAGCCATCAGCCACACAGCTGTGTTTGCAGAGATAAGGCAAGGTGAAGCAATACAGCAGCAACACAGCTGTGGTTGCAGAAACAGGGCAAGGGGAAGGGATACAGCAGCAGGCAAAAATGATCAAACCTTGAGAGTAAAATAACAGCAGCCCAAGAAGCATCCTCATCTGTTCACCTACGTTCTTATGAAACTCCTTAGCTTAATTACAGGAGCATGACTAAGGCTAAGGATACATTTCACCATAGTTCCAAACAGGCCTGCCACTTAAATGATCAGAAAATCAATTTTCTAAAGGATCTGCTAATAGTGTTTATATAATACTGAGGGAAGAACAACTCTGAAGCACACACAGTCAAACGGATCTCAGTGGCGCTTTCATTATGCTTGCTTATAAATGCCCATTCTGTGAATGTACAAGGCAGTTTATACTTAGATGGTGATACAATGTGAACTATTTAGCCAGAACTCATAACGCAATAAAATAATAATGCAGTAGAAGATTGACTAAACAATCAAACACTTGAAACAGTGACTCACAGCATGGAGATGGTTGGCATTTAAATGCATTCAAAAAAATCAAATGTCATTCTATTCAAAAAAAGGGCGCTTGTATCAACAATGCCTGGTACTTGCACAGTATCTGTTATCAGAGAATTGCAAGGACTATAACTTAGTAATTCTCACAATTTTACTGCAGATCTCCTTAGTTTTTTAAACTTCGGTTCCTCCAGTGATATGCTTAGCTTAGACTTCCAGCTATATTTAAAAAAAAAGTAAAAAAAAAATCTAACACTGATAGCTAGAATATGACATGACCTGCAAAAGTATAGAAATACAAAAGGACCCAAAACCAACCCAAAGGTTTTTCATGACCTATTGAGTTGGTGAGGAGTTGCAAGCAGTGTACTATGAGACAACTCAATGAAGGCACTATTTCTTCATCTCCCTTACGTTCTGCTTCATGTGCTCACATTATCAAAACTGGAGCTGCAAGTTCAGCACTCCTGCAGTATCTTGCTGAGAAAACCTACTTCCATTGTAAATGTTTTGTGATTTTTCAGTGCCTTCTAATGTAACTTTTCACAATGACATTCCTAAAATAAATCCTTTCTTTATATAGTAATAGTTTTTCAATGGGAAATGGAGAAAAATATAGACTTTTGTCCTGCCTTCACAAAGCGCATTGACGTTCCCCTGAATTTTCCTGGGCACACAATGAAACACTAAGCAAGAGGACGATGCAGTGTCCCAGCAGAAAAGTTTCATATTCAAACTGGGGGGATAGGATGGGCAGACTACAAGGTGAAAAACTGGCTGCACTATCAGACTGAAAGGGTAATGGTCACTGGTTTGAAGTCTGACTGATGGCCAGCTAGGTGTGGATTTCCTCGGGTATCAATACTGGAGCAAGTCTTGTTTGACACTTTCATCAATGACTTGGAAGATGAAACAGATGGGGCAAGTTTACAGATGACACCAGATTGGGGAGATCTGCTGACACACTGGAGCACACAGCTGCCATTAAGAGCAGCCTTGACAAGCTGGAGGAATCAGCCAGCAAGAGCCTCACGATGATCAACCAAGACAAGGGCAAAGTCCTGCAACCTGGGATAGACTATCCACATGAAACAACACAGCCTGGGAGCAACCAAGCAGAAAAGGACCTGGCCATTCTGGCTGTCCTAGTTTCTGCTGGGATAGAGTTAATTTTCTTCCTAGTAAGCTGGTGCTTAGTTGCTGGCTGGGGTTAAACCTCGACACTGGTGGACAAAAGAAGTTTGGAGCACATGACATACAAGGAGAGACTGAGGGAAGTGGGTTTGGCTATGGTGGGATCTAATTACTTCATTCAGTTTCCTGGGGTGGGTTAGACAGAAGTCAGCACAAAGCTTTTCTCAGGGGCATGCACCAAGAGGACAAGAGACACAAATCAGAAGTTGCACCCACAGAAATTACAGCTGTGTGTAAGAAAACAATGTTCACAGTGGGAGGAGTAAAGTACTGGAACAGGTTCCCAGAGAGTCTGTGGACTCTCCACCCATGAAGAGCTCATAAGTCATCTGGAGAAGGCGATAAGCAGCCTGGCCTAACGTTGAAATCAGGCCCACCTTGAAGAAGAGATTTGACTAGATGATCTCCTAGGTCTCTTCCAATCAAAATTAATCTATGAACCTGTTATTATTTCTTTTAACAGGAACTGGATATTCTGATCGGAATGATTCTTCCAATAAAATTGCATCTTGCTCTCTGCATAGCGCCACGGTCACAAATTGAATTTTTTTGATGGGAGTTTCCAACTGTGAAACACTGGAAGTTGATGTAGTAAATCAAGTAGTATTTGACATTCTTCCACCTTTACCTCATCAGCTGACTCTGTCCTGTGACTTTAAGCGACTATCTCTTTGCAGTATGGAAATAATAATAATTCTTACCTGTTTTATATGGGAGAGATACTTTGCTTCCACAGAAAGTGGAAGCCTTTTCAGAACCACCAATCTCCAGAAGAGTAAGTCTCTCAGTATCCCCAGCTTATAACTTAAGTGAGACCCAGTTTCATCGCCTGGCAGAGTCACCTCCAGCTGTCAGCAGCAACGCTGGTTATAAATGAACGGCATGTCAGAGGCACTGAGGAAGAGGAACAGGTCAAAGAGAGGTCTAGTATCTGTAAGGAAAAGATTCTTATTCTCTGCTGAGCTTCTTCCTCTTTCTGAAAAATATTTTGACAAAAGGATATTTATGTTGGCGTGGGGGGAATCAACTAAGCCAGAGGTCTGAGGGTTGAAATCAATGTTTTAAGTGTGATTTAATGTAGACTGTGGTGGCTGAATAAACAAATACATGTAACGAGCTATAACTTCATGCCTCAGACTCAATCTAAGAGCTGTACTCATGGTCTAATAAAATATGACAGCTATATTGCCTTGCTTATTAACAAGCATAGCAGTTTGAAAAAAGCACTAGAAATACATTATTTACCAATTTGGATATGAAATCCCTTTAGTAAGTAGATTTTCCCACTAATCTTAAGACCAAAAAAATATCGGATATGTGACAACCAAATAATGTTTAAATAGTTCTCTGCACATTTTTGTGAGAAGCATGAGACTCCACAAAATAATTTATTTTACACAGATAATGGAGTCACTGTGACTTGTGAATCATATGGAATTACAGCCAGTGGCAACCACTCACAATTTAAAACCTTTCTCCAAATAAATCTCATCATGACAGTTCAAGCATACACAGAAACCCAATTTAATCTTTCCATAGCATTTAAGTCTGTGGTAGAGCCCAAAGACTTCTACGATTTTTTAATTATTATTTAAGCATGACAAGGTAACTAAACTGAAATATACTTATTTTCCAATATATAAAATACAGTTTGCTCCACAGCCTGTGCTGCATGGCCTAATATCTGTCTGTCAGCATTAACGTGACAAATTTCTGAAAGAAAAGTTGTAAGGGAACTGTCAAGCTATGTTATAGCTAGGCCAATCTGGTTGTGCTCTGTCTTTAAAAGAGTGGAAATATTAGACTCATTCCTTAAACTGTCACGACTATGAAACCTTCAGGGACAATGTGCTTAGCCACTTAGAGAAGAAAAAATATCTTCAAGAAATATGTATAACATACCACAACAGCATTTGTGCTCCTGTTCATCAAACCTTAATCTGATTTTATTTTTAATCACAATTATCTAATATTCTTAGAGAACTGAATTAATGACTTGGTAAAGGACAGCACTGAACTTCAATAGCTGAAAGAGAATTCAAGCCTGACCACAAGTCTGTAAGGAAATTACTTTCTTTTCAAGACAGGTTCTAAAGCATTGTAAAGAGGTTAAAATGAGATGACTGGCAGCCTTTACTGAAGGGAAGCATGGGTTCAAGTGAACTCATGGATCTCTTTACTGGTTTCAGGTAAGACAGATAGCTATCCTCCAAACCAAAGTTACAGAAACAATAAGACACTGATACATAGAGAACATTGATAGACTAGCACCTATTTTGTGACCAAAGTGCTTTGCTCAACTGAATTTGCTATCAAACCAAGCTCGAAATGATTCTCTTGTGTACTTTTTATGTATCTTTAAAATTAAGGTTGTACAATTTATCGAAAATTAGGCTAGGAATTCTATGAGGAAGCCTAAGTGAGTCAGATACTGAATACTCACCAAATTCCACATATATAATAACTCTTGGAGAGCTTTTGAATTTTTTACCTAAGCTACTGCAACCTGAGTACTGATGAAGTACGGTCCACATCACCAGGACAGTACAGTGACAAATAACAGAAGTGGCAACATCTTATACGTACATAGCACCTTCTGTCAGAAAGCAAAGGCATTTTAGGGATAGATGTTAAATAAAATGACATGCAGTACTGGGAGTTTAGTACTATTACCCACACTTACTAAATAAGAAAACAAGACATAGATAATTCAAGCTGTCTGCTAAATATAATACACAAAGCCAATAGCAGAAACAGCACTGAACATAGATTCCAAGGGCTTCTTTCCCTGGTGTTTGCAAAAAAAGATGCTTTAATTTAAAACTAAAAGTCAATCTCAGCCTGTATTATTCTGTTCAATCACTGCCTCCCACTGTTTTTAAGTATACCTGTGAACTTGTAACTGTTAAGTCAAGCCAAAGTCATATTAAGGTAGTTTATCAGGATTAATACTATCCTCCCACTTCAAAAGAAAAATAAGGGGGGAAAAAAAAAACAGCATAAAACAAAAAAAGAAAAAAAAATTCCATGCTCTGCTGCTTTATTCTTCTTATGCTTGGTTCAAGTAACTGTCACCAATTTCAGTGCACACAACTTGTTATGCCAGAGAGCTGCTCCCAGATTCATTTGAATTCACAATTGTATCAGAATACTCCAAAAAGCATTCAATTTGGTACAACTTCTCAGGCTGGCACCATTAATTTTTTCACTGGCATGATACTCCTAACACTTTCTGGCAATCCTTAAGTACTACTGTTCATGAAGCAGTCGCACACATTCAAAGATATGCTGGTATGAGTTCAAAAAGAGACGGCCCACCACAGAAATTCTTTTTTTTTAAACAGTAATGTTCTAGGTATGTATGAATTGTTTTACTGTGGTATTATAAAATGCAAAACTTTGAAAAGCTCTTTTCTAAAAGCTTTCCTTAAAATAACAAATCTCAAATCAGATAATTCCATCTTAAAATATTAAAAAAGATAAGGACTCGGATTACCCAAAACCAATGTATTCGATGAGAATAATAGTGCTGCAAGACTTCACACAAGCATGTCACATTTTAAGTGATGACAAATAAACCACAATTTGGTCAACTTCAGACACAACTCAGTGGAGCTACACTAGAAATGAATGTGGTATGTCAAATCTTGTTGGGAGTTCAACCAGACTTGACATAGCTCAGTTAAATGTTAACAGAAAGATAAATCTTAGTTCAACATAGTTTAGGAATGGAGTAAAACTGATTAGTTAAAAGCTGTTCATAAAGAAGAGCAAGAGCTGAGGACAGCAAAACAAAGCATCTGTGATCATTAGTAAGAAGACCACATACTCTGTTCTTGAGTTTACAACATGATCAGGTGAGGATATAAAATTATGTAGTTAGTAGACCAAATTCTGCTGTTAGTTGTATCATGCTGAAATATGCTCAGCTGCATTAGTCCAGATGAGAGGACACCTCAGTCAAAACACATTTAAACGATACCTCAGCTAGTAAAGCAGAGTGCTATTGTAACTGCATTTCTGCAGCTAAAGTCACGTGCAGTACATACCTCAGCACAGTTGATTTGAGTATCTCTATGTGCTACTTCTCCCCCCCTACAAGATACTCACTCACCAAAGTTCGCTCAACATTTTGACACTTGCTAACTTCATTTGAAGACAGTCTTATTTAGCTGATATACATTCCGCTAATATGGCTTCAAACATAACCAACTTTACCCAACTGTATGAGAATTCAAACACAGGGAAAAGTTTTAGGCCCCAGATGGAAATGTTTTCCTGAATTTTGAAAGGACTAATTCATAGTGTCACATGAAGTTTACTCTGAACACCAAAAGAGTTGCTTGAAATAGCCTATATAATTCTATAATGGGAGTGTAAGGTTTTATTAAATTCCAGAGGCTGGTTAGAAGAAACCAAGCAGAAAGGTCACCATCCTCTACTAAATTCTCTAGTACTTTTCCACAATAGTGGCATGAAAATACCCACTTCTACATGATGTTTCTAATATTGTGTCATTACAGATAGAGGTAATGTGGTCACTGAACAACCTAAATGCTTAAAAAATTCCCATACTACAGAAAGTGGTATTGGTATTATGTAATACGTGGAGAATTTGATTTTTCAGCTCTTTTTTTTTTTCACTTAATAGGTATGAGTGAAATTCCAGCACTAATACATTAAGATCAATCTCATGCATAGTTTAAACAAACATTTCTGATAGTATCTAATTTTTGGGCGGGGTTTTTTGATCATGATAGACACTACTGGCAACCTATACAAGAAGATCACTCAGAAGTATGAAAAAAAATTATAACACGTTCCAGTTGTCTGAAGGAGTTTCTATATTTTATTTACAATTCCTTTAAAATATTCTGACCAATTTCATTCTGTCTGCCCCCAAAGAGTACAGAGCACAGGAATGTACAGAGAGCCTTTAACTTCTTAGAGGAAAGGCATCAGAAAAGCACAGTTTCCAAAAATAAAAATCTTCATTTTACCTTCTTCTTTTGTTTTGGTTTCACAGTTTTTATTGAACCTACTACATCAATATTAATGAAAATTATAATTCATCTGACTTCCCAGCAGAAAGAAAATGAAATTTTATTTGATCCACTGTTAATTCATTTCAGATAACTGCCCAAACCTCAGCCAGCTTCAGGTTAGAACAATATCAAGTCCAAATGCTACAGTTTTTCCTTGTTCTTTAAAATAATTTACAAAATACAAATTCTTGTTCAGTCTTAGAACCTCAGAAATCTTTCAAAATGATGGGAAGCTCGGATTAATCAACAAGTTGTTCTTAGTAACCAAATGTGTTCTTTAAAAAAAAAACCCCAAACACCTAAAAGCATTTTAACAGGAAAATATAATTATTAAAATCCTCCACTGCCCTTATGAGAACCTATTAAAAAAATATTTACTGTCCCTTACAAGTATATCACAGTGGAAAAAAAAAAATTGGTCATGGGGAAGAAGTAGGAGTTTTGTTTCTTGGGAAGATTTTCACAATGAGATGTTTAAGGTAAAAGAAACTCCTATGACTCAATATATAAGCTACATGTTAGACTACATTTTAGAAGAAATAACAAACCAGATTATAACTGTTCTTATAGAAAGGATAATAAAAATCCTTGTGTTTTGTATATGTGATTAATGGGTATGCTTAAAAGTTTATTCTGGCAGGGTGTTAAATCTGTTATTCTATGACCTTCACAAAATATGTATTTTAGTAGAAATATTATCTATTTAGAAGAAAAGACAGTACCAGTTCTTGCCCTATTACAACAGAACAGTATTTCCAGCCATTTTCAATTTCAACCCCTCAACAATTTTTCAACAGATATAAGAAACAAGCACCATAAACGTAAGCCTATTGACAAAAGGTTTCCTTTCTTACTTGCCTCTTATGGAGCTCTAGAACTAATGGCTTTGTCTCCATGAGTTTACAGACCAAAAGTTGAAAAATATTTCACTAGGAGTAAATTTGCAGTAATTAAACTGATATATGGAAGAATAATTTGCCAGATTTTCTGGAAGTACCGTATGTCTTCAGACAACAAAAAGTTCAGTCCAAGAAAAAGATGACAGATAAAAGATGATGATAACAGACTTCAAATATATTAAAAAAAAAAATCATTAAAATTGTGATAGTAAAGAAGAAAGTAACTGTTTCATTTGTAGCAAGAGAGTCAGAGTAGAATACACTTCTAACTCTAAACCCTTTGAAGAAGCTGTAGAATTCTCATGTTTGGGGAAGAGGATGGAAGAAGACATGAATAATCATCTAAATTTTACTACTCCTTTTTCAGAGAACAGGAGTGCAGTAGTTGACTGCTAGACACCCTTTTCAGCCTTGCAGTACTTGACATCACTACTGTACTTGGCATTACCATCACACTTTTGTGGTTTCATTAATAAGAAAAAACTTGTAACTGCACAATTAAGAGTTCAAAATAATTCGATTTCAAAGAATTCTCACAACAGAGTGATCTGTTTCATACTTCCAATACGCCTACATACAACTAAGCTAGCAGCTTTACTCTCGTTTCAATAAAAATAAATTCTGTATCTCCCTTGCTTGTTAGTTAAAGGTGGTGGTGGTAGGGTTTATCTTATTCCATCAGGTATCTGTAGAGGCATTCACGAGGCTTGCTCTATTTTTCAACTTACCCTGTTCCATCCTGAATGTTTATGGCATGAAGTTATTTGTGTAGCACACACATAGTGTAAATAATTCCAAAATATGTAACCACTTAAAAGAATTGCAAATTACACATAAGAATAATTTCACTACTGCAGAAATAAACGCCTTCTAAGTTACATGCTTACCCCTACCACGGTCACCCAGTGTACAGTAAGGAATGAGCACCAGCACTTTCGAGTGAAATTAATGAAGGTGGACTCTAATCCCCCGTTCATGCATTAGAAGGACAAGGAAGTTTCCCATTCAAATCCGACTTTTAAAGAAGTTATTAACGTAGTAATTAGTGAAGGAAAAACCACCTAACCGCTTCATCAGGTATGGGGCAGTTTCTCCCTCACAACGCTCTATTCTCGGGCAAGAAAAACTGTTGTTCTTACCTCGAAGGTCTCATGTTTTAGCGCAGTCGGTGCTAGAGTCGTGAGTACCTTTTAACTCGGCCAAAGCCGGCAGCGCGGGGAGGTCTCCACACGCACACGGCTGGGCCGGCACTCGGGCTGCCAGCGCTTCCCAGAAGCGCGGACGGTCGCGTGTGTTTCTATAAGCTATCACAGAAGCACTGCCATTGGTGTCTACGCTTGTAAAAACTTAATAAGTAAAATAACCCAGGCGGAGGTTTCGCGGCGCGGTCGGTCTGTGCTGGCACCGCCGCCGCTGCGGGGCGGACAGGCGGGGAAAGCGCCCGCTCCCGCCGCGGGACGCCGGCGGCGGGGGCTTCGCCTCGGCCCCCCTCAGGCGCGGGGCTGGCTGTCCGCCCCAGCCCCAACCCCAACCCCAACCCGTCCTGCCGCCCCTCTCCCCTCACGGCACGACCCCTGCCCGCCCCCCCGCCTCCCGGGGCTGGAGCCTTTTTTAAGGGTCTCCGCGGGCGGCGGGGGGGCTGGGGTACTCACATGCCAGATGGCGAAGAAGATGAGGGCGGCGCAGAGGACCAGCGACAGCATGTAGCAGAAGGCGGCGAAGGTGAAGGCCATGGCGGGGAGAGCCCTCCGCGACCCCCACCGCCGCCCGGGGGGAGGGGGGGGTCCCGGCGGGCGACCGGGAGACCGGCGACCCCCGAAATCCCAGCGGGGAGAGCGGCGAAGCGCCCGGGCGCCCTCACGGCGGAGGAGAGCGCCACACAGACGCAGACAGAGCCGGGACAGGCAGGGAGCGGGGCCGGGCGGCGGCCGCCGCGCCCCTCGCCGCCTCTCCCTTCGGTCCGCCGAGCCCTTCCCGACCCCCGCAGCGCCGCCAGCGTCTGGGGCTGCTGGCCCGGCCCCTCCACCGCCGCCGCCGCTCTCCCCTCCCCGCTGAGGCGCGGCGGTGGGCGGCCCCGCCGCCAGGGCGCCCCCGAGGGGCGGGTCCCGTCAGCGGGGGCGGTGGCGGGGTCCCGCCGCCACTGGGGCGGCGTCGTCTGACAGGAGTCGTGTATCACGGCAGCGTGAAGAGGGACGGGCGTAGGCTGGGATCAGTTTGGGCCAAATCCTGAGGAGATAATTATATGCCTAAACTTGAAGTGTTTGGGGGTTGTTTTGTTTTGTTTTTTTTTTTTAATTATCTTTTCCTTCAGGTAGATCTGGTGAGATGTGCCCCAAGGCCCAGGCGGCTCGGCCTGGCCGAGGAGGGGAGCACGGCTGGCGGGAGGCCGAGGCGGTGGCAGGCCATCACCCCACCCCCGCTGGGGTGGCCGCCTTCTGACGGGGAGAGTGGGGACAGAAACCGAGCCTAGGAGCTAACGAACTGAAACGGGGTAGCTCAGCACAGTAGGATCAGCCCGCCCTTTCCCACTAGGTGAAGAAGATATTTACTGTTAGACTAAATAAAGACAAACATTTCTTAAATGCCCCAAATTGGGAGAGTGCTCTTCATGACTTCCAGGTAGACGCAATATCCAAATTGCTGAAATACCTACTTAAAATAAGGAAGGAAGGAAGGGTACGCCACTGCCTTCTTATCTTTAACACCATCCATTGTGTCTCCAGATGTCACTTAGCCATTTCTGCAGGTGATCTGTCTTAGAGTTACCACCAAAAGTTCTTCCACCTCTTTGGAGCGCATCAGCTGACACAATATAGCAGGTTTGTAAGCAAAAAGTTTTCAGGAGAAAATACCACAGAACCACCAGAAGTCCCATTTAAAAATATTCTGAAAACTGTGGATGAAATATATATATTCGAAATATTCTTACAAAACTTAAAAAGAATTTCAGTTCACAGCATTTTTTCTGGCCTTTTAGGGATGGAAGGGGGTTCAGTAACAAAACTATTCAGAAATTTGCTAGTGGTCACCTGTGAAAAGGCAGACTTCATGGCACAAGAGAACGTAATTCCATCAAAGCCAAGTGCAGTACAAGCTTTCTTTTTAAATGTTTACAATATATTTTTGTTTAAAATTATGTTAATTATTTTTAACATAATATCCGCTTTTATCCTGAGGAAAGAGTGCTGCTGATTTGAATCAAGAGTCAAGGCCAGTAATTAATAAACCAGTCAGGAATAAACTGATGGATGTAACCTTTTATAATTGAGCTGCTCCGGACTGTGCATGTGATTTGATGCTTTAATTAAGAAGGACAGAACACGGCAAATAGTAATGAGCTTTGCTGTCATACAGGGATACAGTAAACGCATTGTAATTCCCTGACCTTTTAATTCTTTTGTATCTGAAATCCTGCAGAGCATATGTCTGCGGAAATAAATGGTTTATTCATAACCGCACATTTTGAAAAGAGCTGTAAATGAGGTACAGAAGAAGTCTTTGGAATTTTGGGTTTGGTTTTTTTTTTTTTTATTTTGCCACAGATACTTTAATATCTGGATATATATTACCTATGTTAAGATTCAACACAAAAATCTGATGCTTCCAAGAAAACCAAAATAAAACATTTTCTTCTGGTGCACTTATATGTATACACGCACACACATATATATGCACGTCTATAAAAATACAAATACACTGTAGGTATCGTAAAAGGCAGAAGTCAAAACAACCATTAAATCTCAGTTTAGGACTACACTCCAAGGTAAATATTATGTTTTTCACTCTCTCTCATCTTCATTTACATTCCAGCTGTGTATTTGGAGCTCTTCAATGAACACACAGGCAAAATATTTGTTCCTCAGTTTGCAAGGAGGCAGTTCCACAGCTCAACACTTCCAAGACCTCACAGTCCTTCCTGATATTGATTTTGAAACATATACTGCCCATTAGCCATATTTCTAGTCATTAATCATTGTTAGTGGCTGACTAATTACAAAAGTTTCTGATATACAGTGAAAGGAAAATGTATCAAGATGCGTTTAGGACATTTTTGTCCTACTGACTCTTCTTCTTACATTATACCATGAGGATACCTTAAGTATCCTGAGGTATTAAGTGATGGAGAGTGGTGGAAAGATTTACCTTTCACTCGGCATATTTCTGAGATTTGTCTCAGTAATCACTAAAAAGTCTTCCTTCTCTCCAACTTGTTACAAACTCATTACAGCTCTCTGTGGCATGAGGACCTCACGGCAGGGAGCCGTTCCTTTGTCATTTCTGAATGGGACTACTGCAAACCTCAGCATCTGAGGCAAAAGGTGAAAATAATACGGATGTGCCTGACCCTTTTCTCACTGGTTTAAGCCTCTGTGAATGCAGCAGGAACATCGGTCTGTCTATTAGCTCTCCATCCACTTCTAAGGTCTTGGTCCTAACCTTCAAACAAACTGATGGATCTGATCCTAGCTGCATGAGAAATTACAGTCCAGCACCCAGCTGTGCTTCTTTGAAATAATGCGTATCACAGAGGCCAGAACAGAGGGTATGGGAGCTGAGGATGCAGCGTTATCAACTGAAGGGGTCTGGAATAGGCAAACCAGAAAAATACAGAGTATAACCACCTTTAGAAAAAACCTGTTGCTTTCAAAACTGCTATTTTAACACTTCTTTTCCCAAAATAAACAAAATGACATCCACACATTGAGACACACCTGGGTTTTCTATTATTAGAAATAAAAGGCCCAGATGTTCTGCAATAGTCCATTAGGAAATGCACTAATCCTTGCTCTCTGGTGTTCAGCAGCTCATTTTAGCAGCCACAGTCTCAGATTTAGCACCTCAACTTTCATTCAGCTGTCTTCAAAGTTTCACAAATGCCCATGCTTCCTCCAGGTTGTATATGCTCGTGCTTCCTCCAGATCACGTATTCCCAAGCCATTCTCAGAAGAGACTGGTGCTCTTACCCTGCAGCACACACCTATAACCCAGGAACGCAGCAGCAAAAAATATTCAGAAAGCTGAAGCATGGAGATGAATTTCAGACCAAGTAGAAAGTCAGCAAGAAACAGAAGTAAATTCATGTTCAGATTGATTTAAAAAATGGTTTGTATTCTCTCCTCTCATCTTTAACCACAGGTTATTTCTTTTAAAAGTGTTTCCTGATGTGTCACACAAGGTCCTTCAAGCTTAACAATACTTCCTAGCACAAGATTTTACGTGAACAGGTTTTGTAGGCTGTATCCCACAACACACACAAGCAGATCATGACAGTGTGTTTGTAAAACCTTTGGAGAAAGGGTTTTTACAAAAGACTGTAAGGGTCCTTGATTTCCTTGAGCAGATTAAATTTTGGAATGCTACAGCTGGAATACACTGAAGCATGTTTTGTGGTTTGGTTTGTAAGTAGAAAGCATTTGTCTTTACCACGCATATTTATTGGAAAGTGTGATTGCAGGTTCCTGAAGGAATTAGAGAATCAAGCAGACCTTTTTTTGAAATACAGTCTGATCCAAATTTCATACAGGGTCATCATAAGAACATAGATGGTGGTGCTGCTTTTGTGCAACTGGTACTGAGATACTGATTTTCAAAGCTATCACTCTGCAAATATTATCATAGGTCAAAGCACAAACAGAGAGAATTTGGGATTTTTTACTTAAGGATGGCTTTTTACTTTGTGAGGACCTCTATGAAGGGACCATAAAAATTCAGTCACTAGATAAATGATAACAAAAGAGTACATCTGGTGAACAACAGACGGCTCTCAAAACCAAATGACATCCAATGGTCTATAGACATGGTGTAAATAGATTTAGTAGATTTATGAGTTCAGGATGTCCTTACATTAGCAGGTCTTGGAGCACTTGATTTTATATGAAATGAACATTTGTGCTAGATAACGAAAGAATTTGAAGGTGCTGAAAGAAATCTCCAGTGGAAACGGAACAGCATCAGAGAGGAGAAGGGACTGCTAACGAGTCCTTTCAACTCCCAAATAAGTACCACAACTGTATAAACCTAAAGGATGACTCTTTATAAGACCAGTAGTCCCTGAAGTGAGAGGATAAAATCACCATAAATCTACCAATAAGGTACTCTCAGCCACAATTTTAAGACTCACTTATTATTGTTACAATGTGTAGTTTTAAGTGTAATGTATTACTGAGTGCCTGTTAGAGTAAAAACCATCATATTAATTATAGTATTGTCATTCATTACATTGATTATATTTTAATAATACATCTGACTCTCTCTTTTGTGAACTTTAAGTAATACTAAATTATTAACAATGCTTATATACAAATTGCCATCATTGGGCTTTACTGCTAATATCCCACAGAGATTAATAGAAGCATTTCATACGCTTATGCATTATTATTTCAGATTATCTGCACATTCCATATGAAATGACTATTACTTCATGGTCAGTTCATTTTTGAAAGGTTACCTTTGCAATAATAAAGGCAAGTGACATTTCGTTAATGAAGTCTTATTTTCAGACACCAGGATTATGATAGCTCCCAAACCCACTGACAATAATCTCATTTTACTGCCAGGTGAATAGATACTCTATTTCACCAGCTGTTAGCAAGAATACTGTTCTCACCTTCTTTTGTAGGAACCGGCTGAATGAATTTTAACTACATTATCATAGGTTCATAGGAAACTTTATGTTGGAAGGGACCTCAGGAGGTCTGTAGTCCAACCTCCTGCTTAAAGCAGGGCCAAATGCAAGGTCAGACTAGTTGCTCAGGGGTTCATCCAGTCACGTCTCGAAAACCTCCAAGGACAGAGATGGCCCAACCTTTCTGAGCAACCTGTTCCACTGCCTGTCTCAGGTCATTTTAGCAAACTTGTCAGTTCCTAGGCTGTGTCATTGCCAGGGCTTATGCCTTCCCTAGTACACGACTTTACATTTGTCCTTATTGAATTTCATAAGGTTCCTGTCAGGCTATGATCTCCATGTTTAATTACTGAAATCCACTTAAAAAAGCATAGATTAATATGCAATACAGAAATGTTCCTAAATAGCAAAATAAGACTGTTCAGAGCATGAGACTATACTGCTTTGCTTCTACTATTCACTTGCCAGCCAGTAACAGAATTATACAATATCACACTCATGCCCATAATGGCCACTGGCAAAACTGGGGCTTCAGATTTGCAACTTAGATCACTCACCTGAACTAATTGATTTCAGTAACTCTTCTGTCTCATGCTTTGATAACCAGCACCACAGAAGCATGATACACATTTTGACTCTTCACGTCACTGATAATTTGCTAGCAAATAGAAGAGTGTTTGACAACAGGGGATCTGGGACTTTTTCCATTATCTGCAGTGTTAGTGGAGGGATTTTGTGAGCATAGATCTCACTGCACCTCTTAATTCCTAAGCTATGCTTTTCTGCCCTATTTCTCCAGCTTCCCCTCCCCTCTACCACACAGTTCTTTCATATTAGCCTGTCTTTCCCTTATCTTCTTGCTAGTTCACAGTCTCAGCCTGGTCCATCCGCTGCATCCCACTTCCTCACCTCCTCCAAATTAAGATTTTGTCTCCTGGGAGTTCATTAAGACTGCTTCCTCACCAGTGGTGAACTACCTGACAGGATACTAAGCACTCCAGAAAGACAACATCTCTTCTCTTCGTTCCAGGACAGAGTAGCAAAAGCAAGTGGAAATAGCAATTGCAGGGGAGGTCCTGCTTTAAAGCACAACCAGTGAAATGGAATGGGGAAAGAATTTGCTTAATTTCAATAGATCTCTAATAACTGCGTGTGAAATTTTCAGAAGGATTAGAATTAGCAAAAGACCATAATTATTCATGGCAACAGCAGAAGTCATATTCATCTTACAAAAGTTACCTCCTTCCAGAAGTTAAGTCCTTCCAATACACAGAGAAGGCAGGAGCCTTCCATAAATTAGTAATAAGATTTTCAGCATTGGCAAAATAACATGTCTACTTTTTTCTATGAACATTTTTCTGAACTGTTCAAGACCTTTAGTCTGGAGAGGAAGCCTGACATAAAAATGGGAGCCCGTGCAGGGAATGGGAAGTAAGATCTTAACATGGAATATCTGAAACAGTCTTAATTGCCCTTGACATTACCTGTTTTGCTTCAAATCAATACATGGAAACTTTACACAAGTAATTCTTGCTAAAATTGCTTAATCCTGCTAAGAAGGAATTTAATTTGGGTCTGTGCTGGGGAGAGAGTGAGCTCCAACTTTATCAATTCTGAATAACTGAATTCCATCAAAGGAATGAAAAAGGAATAACGAATTTTCTGAATAAGTAACCTATGAGGAATCCTTCATCAGTCACTGAAAATCCTGCAGAGCTAGCTATGCTAACAAGACAATTTACATAAGAGATGCATTTGTCCATACACTGAAATAACAGTCTGGGCCAAATTCCTCTGATTTTAACAGTGTTTCATTTTTTCCCACCCCAGAGCCTGAAATATTCTGCTAATCTACAAACCCAGCCCGTTGCAGGCTGTATCAAATCACACCTCATGGCTCCATCATTCTGAACAGAAAAGCCAGAACAAAGTCAGATATGTGATGCCCTTCAATAGTTCTCCTTCTCAGAGGAACATTAATTCTCGCATATTAAACCAAATGCTCTTCCTCTTTATCTTTTTATACTGAGACTGCTGCTGAATGCTCATCCCTGCTGTCCAGAAAACAACAATCTGGTGCAGTAAACCCAGGCCTAGTGTCTTTGCTATAGTTTAGGAAAAATTCAGTATTTCATCAAACCGACATATGTGTTCTAACTGAATTAATGGTCTTAGTCATTTTTAACTTGCACACAAAAATGAATAGTTACAATATGGCCTGCATAAATAACAGTGTTGACTAATGAATACATAAACACTAAATTATGGCTGTATTTATTCAGAAAAAGTGTTTTCACTTTTGATGCAGTTTTATGAGAGGTGGGTATATCTGTGATGTGAAAGGAAGGAGAGGCTATGCAGACGTACAGCAGCATGTACTGCAGTGACAGTACAAATGGACTGGTTGCCATCAGCTCAGGACCCTTATAACCCTGCCTCTTTGTCCTCTACGTCTGCTAAATTAGTATCAGGTTTTACTAACCTCTGTTTAAAGGAAAAAAAAAAATCAATTGCCCAAACCCCACAAGTTGTATTACTAGGATATCAATAACAGAACTCTTTATCAAACGCTGAATTTAATTAAAATTGTCCAAACTGATCCCCTAAGTTTTTGTAACTTTGAAACATATTCCTCGTATTATACCTGAGAGAAAAAGAAAACCCCATAATATTTTTAACTGTAGGAATTAAACTAATGATTGTAGCACTCTGTTTCACTTAGAATTTCTAGTCAGTTCAGCTAAAGTCCCTTATAAAAGCTATTTTAGCATTTGACAACAAGAAGTGAAGAATTCATATTGTAAATTGGAAAAATACCAGAAGAAAAGGTTGGAGGTGGCAATGGAGGAGTGGGAACATGTTTAGCAAGAAGTTTCATGAGAATGCTGTGCTGAAAGATCATTCCTATTCTAAATATAAACCTTTAATACATTAGCCATCCTGGTTTTAACATCATATAATATATTTCCAGTCTGAAGCAGAACCAGCAAGACAAGGTGATTCTCTGTGATTTACACATCTCTTATGAAGAAGAGAACAGGAAAGGTTTGAAATCCTGTTTGGAGGTTCTAGTGCATTTTATACCACAAATATATTATCTTAATTTGTGTTCTGTCTTCTTTTTTTCTGTTATCTTGAAATGTCTAAATAAACTTGCCTAAACCACAAGGGTCAGATAATAAAAGTTTGGGTCTAGATCTTGTGTAAATATTCAGAATGCCATCTGAAATACTCAATTTAACTTTAGGAATAGCTAGGAGAAACGGTGATTGTGATGTAGTAAGTAAAAATTCTGCCCTTTGGCTTATTTTTGGAAGTTAATATATCATCTATGTCATTCAGAATTGCCTTTTTCAAACTCCTATATGTTTTGTACCTACATTAATCAATAAGGACAAGGTATGCTTTCTTTTGTTAAACCAATTGTCACTTTTATTTCTGAGTGGTTGAGCAGTAACAGGTACCAGCTCTAGTCATCCATGCTTTAAAGACTTTACCTGTCACTCAGAACTCTGAAGCAGTTGTTCACTGGAAGATCAATGAAATACAAGTCTCAGAGATTACTAGAGAAATGGAAGAGCTAAATGTGATCTTAACTAGTCATTACCTGGGAAGAGAACAATGACTCATGTCAACTTCAGAAAGTTAAACAGCCTTCAGGAAACTATCATGACTCACAAGTACTGCACACACACACACGCAGATCTGTTTCTCAGTTCAAGGCATTTAGTTTTCTGTAGAGAAACTAAGCTCTCTTCTCCTTGAACCTGCAACAGCCTTACGTTAATGTAATTGCCTTGACATCAGGCAGCTAATTGATTCAGAGGGGTAGACGCTATATGTGTTTCTTGCTGACTGGGTTACATAAATTATTGATCTACAAACTGACATAAACCAGCACATAACAGGAATGAAATTTTTTCTTTTTTCCTAACACATATTGTAAGAGTTTGCTCTGGATTGCAATTTAAGCAACTCAAAATCAAACTGACTTCAGGCAGGTTTTCTCTGTGGACATGGTTATCTAAAAGAAAAATATTTTTCAGCAAATATTTAGGTGGGGGCGTTATTTTGGCTTCTGAAGCATTCATTTTAGTGACAATAATTTGGTATCCATTGAAACAATTAACATCAGCAAAACTATTCAGCTTAAGCAAAGCTAATCAAGTTGGCAGGCTTAGGCTTGAAATGGAAGCAAAGATGACATCTTAGCAGTACTGGCATTTACAACTCATATTAAAGATCTATCAGTTACTGTTGTCACTAACATGTATATATGTATGCTACCTTCTGAGAGGTACTTTAAACATCTGGATAACGGATAATCAGAAAGCTTTTTTGCTGATTTGAACTGTGGAAGAGTTTTCCACTGTAATGATCTGAATATGACCAGACAAATCTCAGTGGAGATCATACTATAGGAAAAGGTAACACACTGGACAACCCCCTGAGTATTCTTCATATATTTGTTCTGGCCCAGATGGAGAAGCTAATTTGTGATAATTAGGGTATAAATTTCCAAGCACTGCAGCTTAGCTGCCCTAATTCCCACTAAGGCAACTTTGTCTTGCTAGGAGAAAGTAATCTTGCTTCAAAAGTACGGTAAGCTATTTTGCCTTTAGTACTGAAGTGTTTCCAACAAGAATACTGTGAATTAGTGAACTGTAAATTCACACCCGATGTGGATTCCTTTTAATTTCCTTCTGTTAAAATGCCCATAAATAGGGGAGGTGGCTTGGAGGTGACTAGCAGGCTAATAGATACCCAGAAAGAAAAAACATCCATCACAAAAGTCACTGGGAAAATGAATTAAGATTATCTATGTCCACAAATGGCATTACTAAGTTCATTTTCACCTTGAAGAGGAGGGATTAGTACATCCCAAGGAAGAAGGCAGAATTACTGCAAACGAGCTGAGTAGCTGACTAAACAGCTTGATCTGCCTAACAACTAACTACTCATCCGAGCAACTAGGGTAGCTGAGTGTGGCAAGGTGCGCACACACTGCATTGAGCCTCGCACAGCGGCCAAGAGAATTTGTCCTCTGATGGTTGCTCACCAGACTGTCTGAAATAAGCAAATCCAATTCTTATCAGAAAAGTGTCTGCCTTGCAAAACTCAGAAGTTCACCAAGCAAAACGAGATTCCCCTGATAATCATCTTGGTGCAAGCAAAGAGGAACAAAGACTTAATTACTCTTCTACTCCAACAAATGGTACCTCCACACTAATATCCAGAAACTGCACTGGGGAGCGTCTACACCTTTACCCATTCCAAAATTATCCCACGTGGATTATTTCATCCTCCAGGGCTGCCAGGTCTGAATCAAACCCAAACACATTACATTGCTTCCAATTCCTTGATTGTAGTTATCAATATTCTTTGTTAACAGGTGTGGGACTTTCTTTGAATTCAATAAAAATATGCTCATAAAACATTGACCATTTCTCTGAAGCACAGTACTGTGTTTTCTAAGATGTAATTTAACAATGTTCTGCAAAAGGCACAGACAGCTGTGAGTTGCTTTTAGTCGAGTATATTTACTTACATATTTATCAACATACTCTCACTTTGATTTCTTAGAAAACAGAAGGAGAGAGTTAAGATGAATGAAATCAACTTGTTGACCTGTAAGAAGCAAAAATAAAAATGTTGCCTCTGTTAGCTACAAAAGTGTGTGAAAACTACATGACACCTTCCATTTTTCCCACTATGTAACCAGGGTCTTCTTAAAGAAGACAACTTTCAGCTTAGAAACTCAAGTCATAGAAACATTAACTTAACCGTGCTGCAAGGAAAAGATATATTCAGCTTGTTTGAATTCCTAGGCAAGGTGTAAAACCAAACTGGAGAGAGTCTCCAGATAAACTAAGAGCAATCATCTGACCGCATTTCAGTCCAAAGCCACGCCAACCATAGTCGTATAAATTCATTTTATGCACAGTCTCTTTTGTTAACTTATTTAGTGTCTTCTGTCTCTGAACATCAAATGTGAATTCCAAACCCTGAAATTTTGGGCCTCAAATCTGAGGCATCTGAGTTTATTGTCATATTATGTTGTGAAAGTAGATCACCGCATGACTTCATATCTGAATATCTGTCAAATTCATAGGGGCTAACAGCAGATATTCATCCTTCTGTCTATACAACTTCTTAAATGAGATTCTGGTTCAACATGCAAGGTTTATGGTATCTATATGTATTATGAAAATGTGCTTTTTCACAATAATAACTGATATTTTACTATCTTTGACAACAATAAAAATGTTTATTAAATACCACAGAACATTATGAGACAGTCTGGGAGATGCATGAAATGTCTCTACAGGAAAGTCAGTTTACCTAAGGAGACTGGCACACATTTCCAGTGTGGTTTATATTTTAAAAGTTGCTATAATCTCAGACTGACTACATATTTGAGAAATCGTGAAAGACAGATGAGGTTCCAGAAGACTGGTTAAGATGAAAACCATCTTCAGAAAAGGGAATAGCCTGGGAATGATAAACATTTTGGCATGTTTAATTATTTATTCCACTATTTTTCTGTTAATCTAAATTAAACAAGTACCCAGAAGAGAGCAAGAAAAAAATAGCAAGGACTGGTGATTAATCAGGGTAAAATTGTATGGGGCATCCACAGCTTCCCTGGGAACCTGTTACAGTGTCTCACCACCTCATAGTAAAGAATTTCTTCCTTATACCCAGTCTAAGTCTACCCTCTTTCAGTCTGAAACCATTGCCCCTTGTCCTGCTACTACAGGCTTTAGTAAAAAGTCTTTGCCTTCTTACAGGCCCCCTTTATACATTGAAAGGCTGCAATAAGGTCACCCCGGAGCCGTCTCTTCTCCAGGCTGAGCAACCCCAACTCTCTCAGCCTTTCTTCATAGGAGAGGTGTTCCAGCCCTCTGATCATCTGATCATTTTTGTGCCAAATGATCTCTTACTTTTTATTCAAGTCTCTTCAAAACATTTCTGGAGATTTAGGGAAGAACAATATCTGAAACCCATTTTAAAAATTTCTACCTACTCCCTCAAAAAAAGAGAAAACCTAGATTTTTTTTTAAGCCCCAATATTCAGAATGCTTCTTCTGGTACTATATCTAACGGATGAGGTAGCTAAATTTCAGAAAGATTAAACCCCACTACCAGGTAGAACCTTTCGGGTGAGTTTGTATGGAGGAGCATACTTTGTTGGCACAAGCAGAAGGAGAAATGCTAATTTCTCTGCAATTGGTAAGTGCTGTGCAGGAGCAGAGAAAGGCAGTGGAGTAAACAAACAGCAGGGGAAAGTACAGCCTTAAAATTTAACATTATAGCAGGCAGCTGAACTGCACAAGCACATTTAGAAATAATTGAGCAGCTCTGTTTGGTACTTCAGAGCTCACAATCTATGTTGGTTCTTTGCTTACTGAGAGTATCAGCTCAATTGAGTGACTTCTGTTATTTAGGTTTCATTCTAGGTGTAGGAGACTTTCATGGAAAATAATAATTGAGAATGGATAGAACTGTAAACCTTTGAGGACTTACTCAATATAGATGATGTCTTTACATAAGTCTGAAACAAAAGCCCAGATACGGCCATCCTATTCGGAGCAGTCTGGCTCCGACTTTGCTCTGTTTACAGTCATTTTTTTTTCTGCTATTTTATGACTGCTAGGTATTATATTATGAATGGACTAGAGAAAGAGAAGTGGGACAGGTGTGGGAAAGACAGAAATACGACTGGGTTAGGAGAGGATTAGGACACGGACTGACCTATCAACACTATAAGCAGTGCAAGGTACTGACCTGTATTGTGAAGAAGTGCCTAAGGAAATCCTCAGATTTCTTGTCCATGTCTGCTTGAAGGTTTGACACATCTACAGCCACCAACCACCAGTGTTTGTACAAGGGGAAAACCCCAGCAAAGAATGACCTGGTTGTAAAAATTAGACTTCTTATGGCCGTGTAGGACAAGTGGCTTAGCCCCCAGAAGGCAGGCTGCAATGGAAATGTGGGGAAGAAAGAAATGTCTCAAATTATTAAAAAAAGGAAAGGTCCAGTTATCCTATGAGTTGCATTTTGTGACTGGTTCTGGGCTCCTCAGTACAAGAGAGATATGGGCGTACTGGAGAGAGTCCAGCAAAAGGCCATGAAGATGATTAAGGGATGAGAGCATCTCTCATATGAGGAAAGGCTCAGAGAGCTGGGACTGTTGAGCCTAGATAAGAGCAGGTTCAAGGGGATCATATCAGTGTATATAAATACCTGAAGGGAGGGTGCAAAAAGGATGGACCCAGGCTCTTTTCAGAGGTGTCTGAACACAGGACAAGAGGCAATGGGCACAAACTGATACAGCGGAGGTTCCCTCTGAACATCAGATAACACTTTTTTACTGTGAGGGTGACTGAGCACTGGCAGAGGCTGCCCAGAGAGGTTGTGGAGTCTCCATCCTTGGAGATATTCAAGGACACGGTCCTGGGCAACCTTCTTTAGGTGACCCTGCTTGAGCAGGGGGTTGGACCAGATGACCTCCAGATGTCCCTTCTAACCTCAACCAGTCTGTGACTCTCTGATTCTGAGATCCACTGCTACCAAGCATGGGGAGCAGTCAGTTTGTTCTGCAGCTTTCCTAACTTTATTTAGGAGTCATGCCACAGAAAGCAGTGAAGTAGATCACAGGTGAGAGAGACCCCAGTTTCTTGAATTTCAAGCTGACAAGGCTTAAGAGCTACGGAGACAAAAGAAACACAGCAACCCTGCAGATGATTAAGGGACAACCCAGATCTGTTATCAAGAGTCTTACACAGTTCTTGCCAGGTGACTGTAAAACATCATTTTGAGATCATTATTTTAGCCTGCTATTCTGAGTAGGACAAATGAAGCTAAAAGTTCAAGGCTGTAAACTTTCTCTAAAGAAATCAATGGGAATGTAGAGTCTATTTACACTAGATATTTATGCAATCCCCATTATGGCAGTATCACTACTCTTCCCAATATTTAATATACTTCTCTTCACAATAATGCTGTAAGGTCAGTGAATCTGAAACTGCACAGTCAAAAATATAAGATTCATGAACCTCAAGAGAAAATGCTGTGATAAGACTCAGTAAATTAATCATGAAGGGTAATCCAGTGATGAGATATCTCCTTGGAAGAAAGCATGCATGATCTCTAGGTCCTGCTTTTAACATTTCAGATCTGCCAATATCACTGAATCCAAATATATTGGGCTGACTGTACATGCACAGATCAGCTGAGCATGTGCCATCAGTTCAACACAGAGCATGACAGGCGTTGTTAGACAGTTACTGAGCTGGTAATATGCACATGTGCAGCTACTGTCTTACGAGTTTTGGTCGTCTGACAACAAGACATTATTTTCCTGCTGTCTGAAACAATAGCAATTACCTGTAAGAACACACTGTTCTGGAAGGCTTAGCAGGTATGTTGTTTGCCTATTTTATCCAATGAGTGATTACATATAAAGTAGATACATAAGCCTGGAAGCACTACTTACTTAGGCATGCACCTAAACAGCTGAACTTACAAGTTAAATAACTAAATGATTTTATGCATCTGACCCTAAAATGACTTACCAAAAGCCACAGAATGAGCAGTCATGTCTCAGTCCTAGGCTCTCGTCTTAGTCTCATGACTGTCTTTTCTGCCTCATTATCTCTCTCTATGGTCTGATTTTTCAAAGAAAGTAACTGCAAATATAGAAGAATAGAAATCCAAGACCGGGCGTGCAAGGCAGAAAAACATCATATGGTGAACATCTCAGCAAGGTTTGAATGTGTTTTTTCATCTTCACGTCCCTGGCTGTAATAGAAATACACTACTAGTAGTTCCCAGTTAAAAGATTTCTCAAAGTGTCTGCCAAACCGCAATGTTACTTGTCTTTCTATGTTATCAAACGAGGATCCAATCCTGAAGCACTTCCAAAATACAAATAATACGTATGTATTTTATATATATACAAATAATAGGTTGTACTTTTCTGAGTGTCCTCACAGGTGTTCCATGAGTGTGAACCACTCACATGAAGAAGGCTTTCGAATCAGATTCATACCTCACAGATTACATTTAAACCAATACTCAGAGAACCATGAGATAATATAATTTGTATTTCATTTTTATTTTGCAGAGGATTTATTTATTAAAAAGTAATCTGTAAGAAAGCTGAGTTTCAGCTTTTGGAAAAGAACAGAAGCAGAGTTAAGCTACATCACATATTCTAGGCTTGAGAACATTTTGCATGGCCATTGAGAGGTCAAGTTCTTTAGAAAGTCCAACACTAATTTCATCACAAAATCCTTTCACAATGCCAATACCAGCATACTTTGGAACTGAAAGGCAAAGCCTTCAGGCAATCCAATTCTGCCAATACAAATGCCTTCCCGAATTTAGTATTAGAGAGAGAGCATCTTCCTGGGCATGAGCTCTGGAGCCTACAGCACCAAGTAGGGAAGGGAGTGGGATGACAACTGGCAGGAGAAAGGTCTGCTGCTGGCACAGATTTCTACATTTGTGGAAATTCAACCCCCACTTTCACCACTGTAGTTCCTGAGAAGCAAAGAGGTAACTTAGAAAATATCAATGCTGGAAAGAAATTCCAAGTGTTAAACTGAAAGTATGCGTAATAACTTCAATTTTATGAGCATGGCCCTGGATGGTGTCATTTTAACATACTTATGCAGATTTGGTGCCCCCTGCTGTCTTTTCTTTTACTGCCAGAGTGACCCATGAAAAACACCAGTCAGTGCTAAATGCACTGAACTGCACAAAACACCCCCAAAGGGCAAATCAAGCGCTCTGCTCAAAAAGGCACATTTAAACTAGAGTGTGAGTCCACAGACTGTTTTGGTGAAGCATCCAGGAGCTGAGAAAAGCAGAGCTGTATGTTGGTAGAGTAATGATCACAAACAGGGGAAAAGCATCGAGTGCACCATGGCCAACGGGAACCACACAGAGACCTGAGCTTCAGCCTTGGCACACCTCCATTGCTTGAAAGCAGGACCACAGAAAAGACTCAGTCTTTTGTGGGGATAAACCCACGTGAAATCCTTGTGGTCTCTCTTTCCTCGCTCAACGCTGGGTCTGCTACATTCCTGCCTCTCACCCCCAGAGAGTTTAAATAGAATCTAAATACGTTAATATTGTGGTAGCACCTAGAGGTCTCAAAAATATTAGTACTAGTGGTACCCCCAGGTACATACTGGGTACATCTGCATAAGCTTTTGTATCAACTACACTGGAAGATGTGCACCAGGAGCATATCCAAGACACCAAGCTCCTTCATGGGACAAGCCTAGAGCTAACCCAAAGTAAAACCCCTCCAATGCACACAGCACAGCTGTCGGGACAGCAGCACAACCTGTTTCTCTCTACAAAGCAAATCTTCTCGGTACTAGTACCAGAGTAAAAAGTAGATGTACCCACATAAAATGAGACTTACCTGCTGAATCTCAATGCTGCTGGGGGTGGTTGTCTAACCTCTCCCTCCCTCTAGCTGCTTGTTCCCAGTCCATCCATTTCATTAGCATCAGCAACTGTCTGGCGGCACACAGGGCTTGCCTAACTTCCAGGTTCAATTAAAAACTAATCTCTCTCCCCTCGCACCCCCACCCCAGGGCTGGTTTTCCATTGGATCAAGTTATTGTATGGTCATGTGGGTGCCTGGTCTGATGTAAGAAGGGGGAGGAACGTCCTTTTGGCAGCAGTACAATCTTAGATTGGCTTAAGCTAATCATGAAACTTCTGGCCTAAATAAAATAAGGGCGTGAGGTGCCAACAGGTGCAATGGCTTGTCCAAAGTAGTAGAGCACATTTCTAGCACAGCATCGTGGTTTAACCCCAGCCAACAACTAAGCACCACACAGCTGCTCACTCACTTCCCCCCCACCCAGTGGGGTGGGGGAGAGAATCAGGAGGAAAAAAAAGTAAAACTCATAGGTTGAGATAAAGACAGTTTAATAGAACAGAAAGGAAGAGAATAATAATGATAATACTAATAATAACAATAATAAAATGGCAATAATAATAAAAGGATTGGAATATACAAAACAAGTGATGCACAATGCAATTGCTCACCACCTGCCAACTGATGCCTAGTTAGTTCCTGAGCAGTGATCCCCCCTGCCAGGCCAACTCCCCCCAGTTTATATACTGGGCATGATGTCACATGGTATGGAATACCCCTTTGGCCAGTTTGGGTCAGCTCTCCTGGCTGTGTCCCCTCCCAGCTTCTTGTTGCCCTTCCAGCCTTCTTGCTGACTGGGCATGAGAAGCTGAAAAATCCTTGACTTAGTCTAAACACTACTTAGCAACAACTGAAAACATCAGTGTGTTATCAACATTCTTCTTGTACTGAACCCAAAACATAACACTATACCAGCTACTAGAAAGAAAATTAACTCTATCCCAGCTGAAACCAGGACACACAGCTGGGTTGAAATCCTGCTATAATCAATGGCAGAGATTTTATATCCCTAATCTTTTTAATTTCTAATTTAATTTTAAAATAAATTTTAAATTTTAATTAATTTTTGAGGAAGAATGTCCGTTTAAGTGATTTTCTACTGTAAATCAACAGTAGGCTAAAACCTGATAATTTTGTCTGTTTATTCTCAAAGACATGTCTTTAAAGGGGCCTTTGTTCAGTAGTCACAGCAATGAATCAGTCAGTCAGTTACTTCCTCCCTTGGCTATCTGTGCCTGAAGATGAAAAAAAACCCATAAAATCTCCACAGAGAAGGGACAGTCCTGTCTTGCTGCAACAGGGGTGTTCGGTGACTGAGACTGGTGCCTGTATTCATGAAAACACTGGTGCCAAGACAGCATTGTGCTGTACTTCAAACAGACATGCAGCAGAGGATGCTTCATCATTTCATATTCTCCTTGTCTTGGAAGGCTTTTAGGACTGACATTGAAACTACGAGTCACCGACTGTTCTGGAAAGGCTTTCTGGTGAACAAGATGAAATTTCTGTCATTTGTAGGGTCTGAGAAGGTTTTTCAACTTCAAGAGAAAAGAATTTATCTAGCTTCTCTGATGCTTATTTATACACACAAGTCCTAAATGGCCATTTTCAACTCTTGAACTCCTGTGACTTAGTGAGATGGTATCATCTGCATTACATCTGCTGTAGCAGTACTTAAACAACCATCCTTTATAAAATCTTGCCCACTCCCACCACCCAGAAATCCTATTTTGTATTTCACACATTTTATTTTTATTCCTCAGCATTCAAAACACCAGAAGGCAGGAGTTGAGCCTGGTAATTATTAAATGTTGCACCCTGATACAAAATCAACTTGCTCACTACATCCTTTATACTTGTTATCTTACTCAGTGTACCGGCTGCAGGGGCTGAGTCTAAAAATGCACTTCTATCTCCTCTGACCGCTGTGTGGGTCAGTGGTCTGTCCTCTTTTCACCTCTTTTCAGGGTGAAACACAACCACACACGGCCATGTCAGGGGTTGTGCAAGATCATGAGGGTGGATCCACTTGTTTTGATCTCCGGACAGAGCATTGTGGCTCGCCCTGCTTCCAGGTTCTGGGGCTGCTCCTGCAGCCGCCTTCTTGCTCTTTTTCCAGTCCTAAGCTCTCTTCTTTCTCCCCCCCTTTTTTTTCCTCCCTGTAATTAATAAATTAATGTGCGCATTGAGCAGCCACCACTTGCAAAGAGCCAGGCTTTGATTCTCTTGAGAGTGAGGAGCTCATTTTTAACTATTGAAATGAACTTAAGTGCTGGAAGAGCTGGTTCGTCCCAGAAGGGTGGTGTGAAGAGGGATGTGCGTGGAGGTTTAAGTCAGAAGGTCTTATTGCTAGACTTCAGGGCACTGGCTAACCCTTAGGGGTGTAGCTTTATTGGGAAAAGTGTATTTTATGATATTTATGTCTGTATCTGAAACGTTTGGTTTTGGTGAGACATCAGAGACACTTCATGAGCCACTGGCATGCTATCATTAAGTATTGGAACACATTTCTTCCAGCTAGCACATATCTGGATCTTCTTTTATCTAAAAATGCAGATTTGCACATTGTGAGCTGTAACTTTCTCCTCATAGGATAAGAAAACACTTTTAGAATAAAGAATACAGAACTGGGCAGCAAAAACCCCAGACTCAGTTCACAATGTAAACAAAAGATCTTGCACTTACTACACTTGTTAGACATCCTGTCTAGAATAGGATGGCAAATTGCCTGAGGCTTTGTTTATGCTGGCTACCAAAAAATTCTATAAACAAAGTAGAAGACAAACTGGTTTCTAACATGATTTGTCCAGTCTGTGAGGACTAGAATCAAAATTTTTAAGGCTAAAAAGCAACAACAACAACAACAAACTAGTGGGAGGATTGAAATGAGCTACATGTGATATAAAAACCAGCCAAGAGCAGGCATCTATGACCCAGAGCCAGAATTCAAGTACTTCAAATATAGAATAAACAGTGGAGGCACACTAAGCAAAACCGAATTTCTGTAGCAAATATCCATATTTCAGGGTTACTTTAAAGAGCAAAAGATCTCTTCACAGTCTCCTTCCAGAGACTAGAGTTCTATGAAGTGTATACATATGTTAGTATATCAGTAAGCACCAGTATATATTCTCATGTTAGAACAACATTATATCACACACTTTTATTCTTACCAGAAGCTGGAAGGCAAAAACACTCTTCATCCTTCAGTTAAGAATACCAGGTGACAATCTATTATGCATTTTATGAAGCATTATTTAATTTTCTTAGGGTGCACCCTTCTATCTGTTTCCATTTATTGTTACCTGTGGAATCTTTAGACTGTAAGCTTTTGAGAGTTAGAACTAACTTTTTCTTTGTGTCCTTGTAAAGATCAGGACAGCAGGGGGTGAAAACAGGACTACTAAATATTACAGGAATCCAAGTAATGATGTATAAAAACTCTGTATTTTTCATGATAAACCAATTTAGCTCCAACAAGTGCAGTTGTTTTAAGTATTTTTATCTTGAATTCAGCATTTAAGGATTTTGGTTATGACAATTAAATATTTCATGTGATCCTTTTAAATATTAAACATTGATGGTCATAAAAAAAAGTGTGAAAAATTTAATATCGATGTTCTTGGAAAGTAATGCTGTAACACAGCCTTTCAGCTTGTGTGTTTGTGTGTCTGTCTGTCTGTCTTGGTTCTTTCCGCACCCTGATAGGAGTGGACTTACCAGAATGTCTCATTGCTCCCTTTCTGGCCACAGTTTCCCTGCGTGGAAACTGGGTAGGGTAGAGATGAATAAATGGTGGGAATTCAGATGTCATCCCAATTCTGGATGTAGACAGGCCACATGCACTCAGGGAGCTGAAGAGCACTCCTGAGGCACACAGTATAGCCGCAGCTATCGCAGCCAAGAAGAGAGCCTTAGGCAATAACTGACTTTGCAGCTCTGTCTAATCTCCAGGTTTGTAAGTGGATGCCTTCTGATGTTGCTCCTTTTGCTGTTTAACTCTTCTTACCTGTAAGAAAAAGCTTCGGTAGCTCCATGAGACATTCCCAAACAATAGATTATAACAATGTATATAACAGGCATGTGCTCCTTGGTCCACTGCAATTACATATTGTGAACTCTGATGGTATTCCTTTATTTAAAACTTGACATCAAGAGTAAATATTTTACGGTCAGTGAACTATAAACAATAGAATTTAACTTGTCGTTTACCAGGTATATGGGACTAAATCTGTATCCAGTGCTCTGTAACAAAATACAGCTCATAAAGTAATATTATGCTTTGGAATATAAATATGATGCATTATACACAGAATATAATTTAATCATTCTTGACTATGGCATAAATGGTTGGAGGTGAATGCCACTTAGACTAATACTAATTACACCTTGCACCTTTACGAACATACTGACCAAAGTACTTATCAACCATGCACACAAGTAATTTGCTCTAAGCCACACAATGAGTCAGTGGCAAACAAAGGAGGGGAAACAAGGTCCCTTTATCTCCCAGACTTCTTCTGAGCCAGCTTCTCGCCAACAAGAATTAAAAGTCATTTCATACTTCATAGCGATAAAGCAACTTGTTGTCAGTCAACTGATGTTTTATCGGAGTTGTAAACTCAGCCTCACAAGGTATTGAAAAGCTTTGTACAAGTAAATACAAATATATATATATTTGTTAAATATGGTAAAACATAAACAAAAGGGATGAAAGTCTTACAACTCCTAAAATAGCTTGGTTTTACTATCTGTACACATTACCGAGGAATAGAGTACTACTCTTAAACTCACACATTTATTCTGTAAACCTCAGTATTTTGTGTAGCTTTAGGTTCACTGCAGTCATTCTGTACTACGTTTTTATGGTTCTTTAAATGACCACTGGGTGTCACAGTTATCAACAGTAAACTCTACACTTGGAGGACTTTTCCAGGTTTGTTTCAAAACAGATTCATGTCACCAGAGATTATACCAATTCCTATACCCATAATATTAATAGCCACTTCCATTCCAAGACGAGGAAATGGTTTCCTCAATAAAAATAAAAATCAGTCAGAGTTAATACAAACTGTGTTCTTTTAGAAACTATAGCAAAATGGAGATTTGTCTTTCAAATTTAGTCTACAGGCAAGATTCTGTCATACTGCACATTTGTGAAGTATTTTCACTGCTAGAGTGGAATGAGGCAATTTTAGACTTCATGGACTTGAGGAATAATTTCCATAGGCTTTCTCTTTCAAAAATTATGTGACAGGATAATCAATGATTTCCTCTCCATTTTTTAAGAAACCCATTCACTCAAAGAAAGTCTAAACATTTTGGCAGCATACATAACACCATAGCCTTATGCATCAGGTCCCAGTTCTCAGAATAGTGCAACTAGCAGAAGAACATGAGTTTTCATGCTTTTTAATTTAAAAGTAAGTTTGTGGTCTTCATCACAGAAAAGAAAATATGACCCCAGTATAATCAGTGCCTCTTCAAGTTCTCAGACAACAGCTTTAAATCATGTGAACTGCTTCATGGTTTTGTTCAGCTGCCAGCTCCAAAGGGAAAAGCCAGTGTTAACCCCACAAAGGACCCCATGAGATGAGGAGTGTATCTGGACGGCTGGTTTCACCCACCCATGTGTATACCTTACACCTGGAGTATTGGAGAGCTGCTCCATACATCCAAAGCACAGGCAGCACCAAGTAAATTATTTGTAATCATACAGGCTATCATACTACACCATTTAAACCACGTAACCGTAGAGCTTCAGTTTAGACTCCATGCACTCTGAACAAATACCGTCAGGAAGGGCTGGTACGGCTATGGACATTTGGGAGAGGACACAGTGGACAGTGAAAGTGTGTCACGACAAGCAGGCTGGTGCTCCTCAGTAGCGGGGGCCACCACAATGTCTGCAGGATGCTGAGGAAGCCTCTCTAGTAGGTGTGCTAAGGGATACCAGTCTGGAGCAGGTGCTGAGATCAGTCAGGGATTCATGTTTGGGATCATTCTGGACAACAGAGGTTTGGGGATCTTTGCCAGGACCTGTAAGATGTGAAGAAGGAAGGAGGAAGGTATTTCCTGGCATATATTGGAGTTTGACATTTGAGGGCTGAATGAAGCAGTGGGGGCCTAATTCTAACTCCGTCCCCCACCAGCTGGGCAACTTGTAGCTGCTGCCACATTACAAGTTTTCTCATGCCCTACTTTTTCTTACCTATCTCTGACTTCAGAAATGAAGAGAACTAAAAATGGAAGCAGAGAACTAACTTAATCCCTGAAAATCAGGCTCAACAGAAGCACCTATGGTTCCTGGCCACAGTTCAGGTGACGGGTGAGATGCAGGCTGAGGCATGGGCAGGTGAGACAGAAATGCCAAACAGGCACTGTCATAAGAGATGTGAAACACATGGCAGGCACCAGCCTCTCTCTTATGCGCTATGTTTAGGGCCCCAAATAGCCTTAAGCAAATCACCCTGCCCTGCCCAGCATTTTCCAATTCCTCCATTTCAGACACTTGCTGTCTGATTGGCTAAAATGACTGTCTCAGCTAGAAATGGTTTTTTTTTTCTTATTTTTTCCTTTAACCTATTTTCATCCAAGTCCAGAGGTACACAAAAAGGCACACTCTGAAGAATGTAAGCATTATGAGATACATAAAAGATGGATGCAGAGAGAAAGAGAATTAAGCTGTTCTTCATGCCAGCACGGCACGATAAGAAGTAATGGGTGTAAACTGCAGGTGGGAGGTTTAGATTAGACATTAGAAATGGCTTTTTAACAGTAGGCATAGTAAAGGACTTGAATAGATTGCTTGAGGAGGCTGTGAAGGATTTAAAAAACAGGTTGGACAAACATTTATCAGGAAACATATTGGTATGCATGTTTGCAGACTGGAGCAAGGAATGGATTGCTCAAAGTCCCTTCCAGTACTGTTTTCCTGTGATTTTATGATGCAAGGACATCTAATGGCCTATCTTCTGCTAGGGATTGGTCTTAAACAAAACTCACAATCTTAAAATACTGCCAGCAAAAAAATAGGAAGGATTTTTTTTTTAATTAACAGTATTCCAATTCCCTCTCTCCTTACTCAAAAAGCCCTCCCACTCTTCAACACATTCAACAGCAAAGCTGAATACAGCCAGTAAAATACTGAAAGCATTATACTAGCAGCACTGATAACACTGTGGCAATAATACAGCAAGTGATCTGAAATCTGTATTGCTTTTGACAAAGTTCTCGCCCCTTAAACCCTTCTCTCCTCCTCCCCACCCCAACACAATACCTAATTTTCTAAATTACTGGAGCTATTATGCACACTTTCATTAACATAGCAGGTGCAGTTATTTAGACCCTTAATGTCCTAGCAGTAGTGTAAGTTGGGAGTGACCCCACTGCAAATTCAGACACAAGAGGTGAATGGTGCTTTAAAATACAGCTGGAAGTCTTCCACTGTACCCAAACAGGACTTGGTCCAGGGTCCTTGTCTGAAAGCTGCTCCCTTGACACAAGTCACTTGAGTTGGAGGAGAAAAGCGTTACAGATTAATTCTGGTTTGTGGAGAAAAGAGGCTCTTTTTTTCCAGCTGACCTTAAAAGCTGCCAGCAAGCATCAGCAACCTATTTGGAAATTTTGGACTGACTCCTCATGTGATTTGACCACAGACTTTTTCTCCCCTTGCTATTATATTATTTCAATGAAGTCAGTTACCAAAAGCTTCTCTGATTCAAATTTATTCTTTCTGCGCTTTCCCTTCACACTACTGTGCCACTCTTTGTCTTCCCTTTCCCCTTCCCATCTCTTCTCAATAATAACTTTCTTTCCAATAGTTCGAAAGACTGATGCCGACATTAAGAAAAAACCTACAGTGGAATCCTCCCTATTCAAACTGTTCTGTTTATGTTACCTTCCCATTTTGTCTCCTCTTTCTAAACTGTAAGCTTACTGAGGCATGGGCAGACATTCATTTTATGCATGTACTAAATAGCTACAAAAATAGGGTTCGTTTTGCCTGGGCCTATAGGGATTACTGGTACATGGATGTTACAAATATTGCATTTATGTACTGTAAGTAATGTAATGTAATGTCGGATTGTGGCTACTACCACGTATCTTCCTAAGGAAACAGAAAAAATAACCTCCAGGAATTCTCCCTGAAATATTACCAAAAAATTATGAAAAACAGGAGATGCAAAAAGGGCAGTATGATACATCATATTGAGAACGCTCCTGTGCTGCTCACAACCCCACATGTCAAACCACACTGACAATTACTGAACACGGGACTGGCCACGGAGCGGGGTCCCACAGTGTTTGTATGGTTTTTGCATCACCTGTGCTACATATTCTGAATAATTTTGGTTTAGCTACCTGACTTATTACTCATATAAACCTATAGTTAAATATAGGATATGACTGCACAGCTCAGCACAGCACTCCTACCAACTAACTCCAAAACAAGGTTCTGTATAGGTGTGTCATCAGGGCACTCCACCCTGGCTAATTAGCACGGCAAGCAGCTGGCAAGGCAGGCTTCGGCGGGAGATCTGCGGCTTCCATAGTCCCAGCCCACAGTCCAGTGTCCCGGCGGGAAGTGGAATGAGGAGTAGGCCAAATGTTAGACCCGTCTCACTTCCGAGACTTTAAGAAATAGCCTTTTGATGTCTATGTAGAACATACGGAGGTAAAGATAAGACCTGTTTCTCTTTTAACTGAGGGACATCTTTAAGAGAGATTCCGCTCCAGCTAGACACAGTTGTCCTTCTTGTTCACAGCCACCTAAATTGCTCTTCTTCCGCAGAGCTACAAGGATGGCATTGTAATCAGAAGTTACAACAAGTTGGTTCTTATGCTGTTGTTGATTAATTACGTCATTCAGTAAATGCCAATTTTTTCAATGGACCCTACCGTGACCTCACACCAATAAGAATTACAAAAAACCTGCACTGAAGCCAGTAGAATTACACAGGTGTAAGCCAGTCTTAAACCAATGTAAATCTCATTTAAGTAAACAAGTAACAGGCCCAATAGATCATCTACCTGAACTTACTAAAATAGAAATCTATACCAAGTATTATTTGGGGTAATCACCACGGGTCACATCCAGTGAACTTCATTCTGATATTACTTATTCTTCCTCACATAAAACTTCTGCAGTGTAAAGAAAGCAGGATTAAGCCAAACAATTCCATGAAATCATTAGCTTCCCACCACAAACACAAATCAGACACGCGTAAGAATAAAAAGCCAGTTTGGCAAGATACCATAATGCCAAGTCAGTTCAGTCAGGTTATAATAATTTCTAATTAACACTCTTCCAAGTTTCAGTGTTATTTATTTGCATGTCAGTGTCACTCAGAACAATACGATACACTTTTCTGCCAATAAAAACCTCTAAAAAAACTGAAAGAAAAATTTGCAGCCTGATCTGTACAAACAGAAATCCGATGTAATGACAAATAAAAATGACAGGTGAACTTGACAACCCTTGATGAAAACACCTTTAGAAATGAGAAAACTGATGTATGTCCACTGATCAAAAAAAGAAAAGCATAAATCAGCGAAGGTTGAATACCACTGAAGACGTGATTTCTGCATCTTATTTTGATTATGTTTATCCATGCAGCAAAACCTCCCCATCTCAGAGGCTTTATATTGCCTTGCCCCTGAAAATGCTCCCTTTTGAAACATGAAGTAATGCTGTTCCCTAAGGATTACAAAGGTCTGACATACAATTCAGCAGGTTGAGCCTTCTAAAAGGCTTCATTTAAAAATTAATTATTTTAATTATGTTTGGAAAATGCCTGATAGTGCAATAACTATGCAATATTATTCAAGAAGACTTGTTTCAAAAGCAAAGTCATGGAAGCAGTACTGTTGACAATCTGAACCTACCTCAACTTATTGTATTCAGAATATCTGTAGCTGAAAAAATTCAGACCAAATATCCATAGGGTTTGTTACATACATTAAATTATTTACAATTTAAATTAATGTTTATAGGTATACACATTATGTAAGTAAAAAGATAGACACCATTAAAGGTGTTAAAAGGCATAGCTAAAATTGTTATTTCTATGACAAACTTTAGAACATACGTAAAGTAGCATAGCCTTATTTTTCACATAATAGTGGGCACGTATTTTGTTAACATTATTAATTAATATTTTTATAACAATATTGATAAAAATATTAATATTTGATCAATTATAAAAGTAAGTTGTACAGTAATATGTAAGACAGATTAAGGATGTTTTAGCATCAAATATCTCATAAGACTTCAATGAAGTCATAATGTGTTAATACCAGACATGTTAAGGTATCTGAATGGTCGTCAAGCTTTTATAACAAGTAAGTAGATGATCCCAAGTCTGTTCTCAATGTTGAAATAATGTTACTAAAGTATTGTCAAAGAAGGCGTTGCAAGTATCTCTTATGGGGTAAGTGACCTTATAAAATTTAAAAATTAATGAAAAATGAATGGGTTTAGTGAACAAAAGGGCATATTTTAGAGTTTTGTTGGGAAAGCTTTATTGCCAAGATGAGATACCTGATACCTGTAATTTTTCTTGTTCTTACTAAGGAAAAGAGATTGCGAGAATATTGAGAAACTGCTGGCAGTTTTGTATATTCAGAATGCTTACTGCATTTAATCAGTAAAGGTTATTAAGCTTTCATCTTGTTTTTTGTTCCTGTGCAAGTATCATAATATTTCCATAATAAGTTTAATAATGTGCATAAGCAACAAAACTAATTGAGCAGCAGTGACCACCCTTTACTATCTAACGAACTGCATATATTAGATTCCTGCTAGGCCCAAGGGTCGGAAGACACATACCCTGAAGAATCAAGAGGATGGCGAGCTCTGGGAGCAGCCTCAAGGTATGAGGTAGTAGGTCTAGATCCTCAGAGATCCCTGAAGGTCATTCTAGGATCTTTCCTGAAGATGTCCTTAGAAACCTGATGCTTCTTTAGGTGATCTGTGAATAATGGCCTCAGCATCCCTTCCTGGCTAGTATTCTCCCGCAGCCGAGTATGAGGAACCATTATGACCTTGCAGACAGATGATGACGGATCACCAAGAAGCGATGTGACAGTATGGATCCAACTTGGCTTCTGAGCTGCATGCAATTCATGGGCCACACGTTGGCCTCCCAGCAATATGGGAGTAGGTGTTCAACTGTCATAACTTACTGTGACTGTCAATGGCACATTGGCATCTTTCACCCATGATGACACTGTTTGCATTTTCAAATCTACCATTACAGTGGTAGAATTTAGGCCAGAATTTACCTCTTTTGACTCTACTCACCTACAAGTTAGTGACGTAGTCTAATGTAGTTGGGCTAGGCCTCCCCCGATGTCAATGCAGAAAGACACCAGAAAGCGATTCACCCCATCCTAAGGTAAGTAACTGGGATGAATCACCTTTGTAGGTGCCTCTATCTGTCCAGAGGAAGCCTGGAAAAATAGCTTGGGCTAAATGCTTAACTTAGAGACATATAAAGTCAGGCTAGGTGAATATCATGAACCATGTTTTTTAAAAACAAAGTTCTATCAAGGTTTCCCTGCTAATACTGTTGTTACAACAATAACAGCAAAGGAGATTTGTCAAGATACCTACTTTGCATTTGTGTCAATGCTCCTGGCAAAATGGAATTTGTTCTCTTCAGCTGTGTCTTTGGCACTACACGTCTTTGATGGTGGACTTCTAACAACACATGGGGATTCTTTTAGCTTCAGGGACAGGAGCCTTTGTTTTTAGGAGAGAAAGCCTGAGCTCATTTCAGAATGTACTGTGAGGTTTTGAGTGGCCACGGCGTGCAATATAGTTAGCTACTTCGAGGTGACAGATTTGTTATAATTCATAATACCAGGTTCCAACTGTGAAAATGCGGCAAATAGTGCTATCCATGGAAGTATGTCTACACGTGCACTGAAATACCTGAAAGACCAAGCCTTTGATCTTAATTTTACAAAACTTCCCTTTCCTCCTTCCAGCTGGAGCTACTTCCCACCATGCCTCCCAGCTCTGAGTGTATCCAGCAGGACACGCTCCTCTCTCAGATGTTCTGAAGAAGTGCTTTTAGATACGAGATGCTTACAAAGAAGGTGTTAGTATTTATAGAAAACTAGGAATTAATTCAAAAATTCTAGAGATGTAATTGAGTATATTGTAACATCTTGTGCTGATGGATAAAAATAGGAATGACAATAAAAAGGGTGTCCTTCCCATTAGTCAAACTGGTAATGAGTAATGTAGACAAATGAATGTCAGTAAAGCCTACCTACCACGCCATGCTTCAGAAACCCTTGTGGCACTCTTCTTTAAGAGAGAAACCACAAAAGCATAAAGGTTTAATCTGCATGTATTTGAAATTACTATATTATTTGTGAGGCAAAGATTCAAATAAGGTATATTGGTCACCCCGAACAAGGGTCAGTAAAAACTACCTCTGCCTATATTCCACAGATTGTACCCTCTTCAAAAAAACAAGTATTTTGGAAAATTTGGGGAATGTTACATTTTCTGCTTGAGAAATTACTTTGATTTTGTACCAAAGACCCAAATACATGAGTCAAAGACAAAAAAATTAAACTATAAGATACCAGGAGCCTTTGGAAAATGATATGAATGAACTCTTCTAGAAATCATAATAAAACATTTAAAGGTCATCAGATCACATGGGTTTAACATCTTACTGCTTGCTGTTAGCTACAGAAGAACTTCTGTCTTGCATGAGTGTCTTTCTGAGAGCTTGAGTGATCAGCCCTCAATACTGTGCAATGCTGTTGTGCCATGACTCTGTTTCCCCCTCCAGCACCTCAGGCCAGTATGGTTCTGGAACAACACTCTTTTTCAAGAGGTATTTTTGTGCTGGGTTACTGGTGGCATCTTGGGTTCCTTATTATGATAGCCATTTGAAACTTCATGAGGTCTTAAGTATACAAGTAAGTGCCAGAGCTGATGTACTGGAAAACAGTTACAAATTAGATGAAATGGTGAAGACTTTTTACTATGTAAATATATGGACCCACATGAAGGAATCTTTTCTTGAATTTTGTGGCGCTCTATTTCTGATGTAAATACTATGCACCAACAAGGATGGAGAAGCTTGTACAGAAAGTTGTATTTTAAGCAAAGATATAGTTGCAACAAAACCTAGTGTTTTCCTTTAAAATAAGGGGCTCTTAAATAGTAGTGTAATGATGTTCTTGTGACACTAACCTTTAATCTCTTGTCCAAAGCAAGTAAGGAGGGTCTGGCAGTTCACTTGTTTTTTTAAACAAGGACTTGGGAAAACCATATATTCCTGATTAAGAAGGGGAAAAAAATTTACTAAGTAATCCCAGGGCTCCAAGGAGCTATTCACAAGCTTAATGTTAAGATGTAATCTGCTGGTGATTACGTAATAATTTCCCCTCTCTGCCCATTCCAGAGTGGATATGAGATACTACAGTCTACATGCCCAGTCTTGAATGTTTAGTTCGAGGTGTAAGAGCTCATTGCAATATAACCCTCCAGAGAAAACAGAAAAAGCAGAGAGAAAGGACTAGCGTACGTGTCATTCTGGGAGAGGCAGGTCCCAGTTCAATGGATAGGCAATAGAAAGTGGTGTGTTACCCCACTCAGGGTTAGGCTCTAGGAGCTATGTGGGAGTTGGCAGACACAATTAACAAGCCTGAAATAACAATTGCCTTGAGACCTAGCAAGAAGTAAAAGGCAGGGGAGCGGCCCTCCAGTAGGAAAACTAAAATAACTGCAACAGTAGGATAAATCTAATCTCACACGAAAACACTGATAACCCATCTGAGACCCGGACATGAAACCAACACGGTAATATTAAGGAACACAGAATACAGGAGGCACTCTAAACAACAGGCTTGGAAAGCCCCATGGGACAAAATCAGTCCTATGCTTTTCTGTGGAATACCTGCCAGCTCCTGCTGCACACAATGGTCAGAAGAGGATTTAGTAAGTGTTAGAGTGAACATTTATGCCTATCAAGATGTGGAGGGTAAAAAAAAGTCCAAGCACACTGTTATTCTGTCTGTTGCAAGTGTGGAAACATTTCTTTGAAGCACTGACACGGTGGCCTACCATCTTTCCAAGTTCTGGCTACACATAACTTCCTAATATATCTGAAAATGACTGATATACCCCAGTATACACAGCCAGATTTTGCAGGCTGATATCTAGGATAGTCCCAGACAGATAAATCATGCATGCAGAGTAAGTCTGACATGTCAGATTCACAGCATATGCAATAATGTCTTGCTGTACACACTCAGAGAAGTTGCACAGTAAGTACCAGTCTGGCATCAGACCTCTTGCACATGCTTTTTTTATCTGCCCATGCCGAGAAGTCTGACTTCTCCCAATACACGGCATCCTGCGCATCCAGAAAGACACCTATGGCAACAGAAACCCAGGGAAAGCCATGTCATGTATGAGAAATTGTATTGACCATATAATAATATGACACACCTTGTTTTAAACAGGACATTCTGTACCTCAGCACTTTCTGACATTTATTTTTCTTACCACGCCATGCTGTGATTGGCCAGGAGAGTGCAGAGGTCAACATCAGTGTATGTACATGAATTTGGCAGACAGAAGACACGGTGTGATTACCTAATATTTAATTAGGTTACAACAATAGCGCTAATGCCCTTATCCTTGCCACATGAGCTCATCTACAAGGCAACGTGATGTCCCCACTGAAGCTTTGGGACATAGTATCAGTAACCCCTGAGACTTGACAATTACTGAGTCACCAATATTGTTCCCCCCACACCACAGGGATTCTTCTAGGAAGTGTATTTATAATCACAGCAAAATTAAAGTTGGGCAAGATCCTTTGCAGGTCACTGGTTCAACCTCCTGCTCCAAACAGGACTATTTTCAAAGCTAAACTAGGTTGCTCAAAACCTTGTCCAGTCTAGTTGTATCTCCATGGATGGAAAGTCCACAGCCACTCTGGGAACGTGTTCCAGTACGTGACCACTCTCACTTTGAACTTTTGTTTTCTTATACACAGTTGGAATTTCTCGGGGTGCAACTTCTCATTTTTGTCTCTTGCCCTGTTGGTGCACATATCAGTGAGAAGCTTTGTGCCATCTTCTCTGTAATTCCCCCCGGGAAGGTGAACACTAATTAGATGCTGCTGTATCCAAACCCACTTCCTCAGCTTCTCCTCGTACATCACATGTTCCAGCCCCTACCACCTTAGCAGCCTCTGCTGAACTGGCTGTTGCTGGAGGACCCAAAACTGGACAGTGGATATCCAGTGTTACCTCACCAGTGCTGCACAGAAATCACATACCTGCTGGGTATATTGGTAATACAGCCCTGTAGGTGTTGAACTCCCATGATGAACTTCTTTTGTCCACCAGGATGGCCAGGCGCTTTTCTGCTGGGCTACTGCCAAGCCAGTTGGCTCTCAGCCTGTAGCGTTGTATGACGATAGTCTGTCCTGCGTTCAGGACTTTGCACTTGTCTCTGTTGACCATCACAAGGTTCGCACTGGCCCATTCCTGCCGCTTGCCAAGGCTACTCTGAATGGCAGCTGTGGCCTCCAGTACGTCAGCTGATCTCCCCAGTCTGGCATGGAGATCAGCTGAAAACTTGCTGAGGGTGCATTCTGTCCCACCCCCTGAGTCATTGATGAACACATCAAACAGGACTTGCTCCAGCATCGAAAACTGATCCCTCCTAACTGGGCATCGGTCAGACTTCAAACCAATGAGGTGCTACCCTTCAAGCCTGGTGGTACAGCCAGTTTCTCACTCACATAATCTGCCCACCCCATCCACACGTCCCCAGTTACAAGGTTACTGAGGAAGACCCTATCAAAAGCCCTAATAAAGTCAAGCTTAATTGGCATACTCTGCTTTCCCCTTGCTTACTAAGCCTGAAGTCAGTGACATTGGGTCAGACACAACTGAACTTAAGGGTGTAACATTTGACTTTCTTCAGTCATCAGCAGTCTTCTGAATGCCACAGCCTTTCAAATGTCATAGGGAGTGAGTACACAATAACACTGGCCAGCTCCCTCAACTCTCAAATGCATTCCATCTGGTCCAGTAGACTTATATATGCCCAGTTTGATTCAGTGGACTTCAACTTGATCCTGTTCTACTGTGGGTAGTCTCACTCTTCCCCAAACTCTGCTACCAGCCATAGAAGCTTGGGACACGTGGAAGGGTTTATTTCCAGTAATGGCCAAGGTGAAGGAGGCCTTGAGCATCTCAGCCTTTTCTTTGACCTTTATCACCAGGTCAATCACCCAATTCTGCAGCAGGCCCACATCTTCCCTTGTCTTCCTTTTGCTGCCAATGTACCTGTAGAAGCCCTTTTTGTTGCTCTTCACGTTCTCTTTCCGTTGCAACTTCGGCCAAGCTTTGGCTTTCCATATTCCACTCCTTTACTAAAATACCGACCATCCTCTGCATGAAGTGATGGAACCACAGCCCGGTGTAATCTGCTTACAAATCCTCCATCTGTTGAATGCTTTCTAGAAATGCTTTTTAAGAAAGGTGGTGGTTTTTCATCCATATCTCAACTTTTGAAAGTTGCAAGCATATGCAGGTGCCTGTTCAAGTGTTTATTTAGCTGGTACTGCGGAAAATGCCATTGTTCTAAATTATTCTTTATTCCTTTGTTCTTTGTTGTTAGTTGGTTTGTTTCCAGTAACCTCAAATTTGGTGCAGAAGAAAAGGAAAAGGAAAAGCATACACACATACACATGATAGGAGGGAATCAAACGATTCATTACCTTCATCATGTGGCTTTGACTGCTAATCCATTTCTCCAGGATTTTCTCTAATATTTTGTAATATTTCAGCTCTGCTGAAGCAGCCTCACATGGTTATCATCAAAAAAACCCAGCCCCTTAGTGAAAGAGTTCCTGCCTATTATTCAGATCTGGACTTCCTGCCCCATTCTCCTCTAAAGCAAAATGAAAAGTGGAAAGAAAAAAAAAAAAAAAAAAAGAGATAAATTAGCCAAAGTTTTATTAGTTCTAGTCAGCCCATAAATGATAAATTCAAGGGTGATTTTTCTCTTTTTAAACTTTCCAGACCTAGAAAAGGGAAGTGTTTCTTGCTGTTCAAGCATTTGTATTTAGTCTAGAATGTCCCAAGACAGTTTTCTTACACAGAAAGATACCACTCGTTCAACATATTCTGCACTTGGTCATTTCATTGGTTGTTTTTGATATGGAGTGATTGGTCTCTTCAGTCTTCTAAACTTTCACAATAACTAAGAAGTGTTTCTGCAACATTTTTCTATGGGTCTATACAATAGAAGTTGTCTGAATTACAACATAGTCAGAATTGTACACATTCTGCATAGCTACGTATCACCTCTCTACTTCAGTAACATGGTTGACATTACAACTGTACTTAAGGTTGCCAAAATTTGTCTTTAATATTCCTCTTCTGGGTGTTTGTAAGTTTGTCAATTTTTATTGCTGAACTGTTGCATTTATTCTCTACTTTTGGGAAACTTTGAAGATGTCTGAATATGATGAATGCATACTTCTGTTATTATAATAAAGTCCTCTGTCACAAGTGAGATGTGTTTTGTATTTACCAGTTGATTTGTCTAATTGCTCAAAAAGCTGCACGCTTATTTGGATTGTCATTAAATCTGCTCTCTCTCATAAGGGTGTGGAATAGAATCAGGATCCAAATCGGGGATCAGCTGATGAAAGACTGCCAAAGCATGGTGCCACTGCCCCTTTCCTGATTCTCTTTTTCCTTGCTGCAGCATAGAGAGGAAGGTCTGCCAGCCACAGACCTGTCTCTCAAGACCCCCTCCTAGTGACTAGGAAAAGCCCAGGTGAAGGAAAAACCTTCCCTATGACTAGGAAAGCCATAGGTGACAAAGGAGGAAAGGAGCAGGAACTGCTCCAGGAACTTTCCACGTGTGGGTTAGGATCTGGCTGAGGCATGATCTTCACACCTGGGACTCTGAATCATTCCCCTTCTACACCTTCATGTCAGCTGGGATCCTGAAAAACTTTCAGATGTCTCATCCCAGCTCCCCCTGGCACAGCAGCCGGGGCCTGTACCATCCCAGCAATACTGAGCTGCTTCTTCCAGCTCTTTGTGTTTTGGCTGGGATATCTCCTCCTGCAAGGAAGGAGATGGAGGGGGGAGGGAGCCAAGAACTTTCACTGCAATTAATGCAGCAATATGTACTTCTTAAAGGTTATCTTTTAGGTTCTTTTCAGCTCCAAACACTACTCTTACTCCCTGAGAGTATTTAATTGAAATGAATGGGGGAAACTGCGAGCCTGTGAGACCCTTCTCTACCACAGATGGGTACATAGAGCTGCTTGCCCACAGATATCGTTCAGCTGCAGGAAAGGGATTCTGCATTTCTTTCATCAGAGATATACTCTCCACAGAGTCATCGAGACAGGGGCTGATGCACGGGAGTGGCAGGCTACATGCAGTTAACAAAAGCAGTGACTGACTCGGGAATGCCAGGCTCTCCAGGTGGTGTGAGAGCAGAGTGGCAGGGCAAGCAGCTGGAGGGACAGTGGCACAAACTGGTATGGCGGGAAGGGGTTTTTACCCCCACCCTGGACACTGAGGCACACGGCAGGAAAGAATGATGGGCAACTTCACCTTCCTGAAAACCCTATCTTGCTCTTTAGGGTTCACTTTCAGGTGCCTTCACAGGGTCTCTGTACTGTTCCTGTCATCTTTTCCCAAATCTTTGAATTATAGATTCAGTGATGGCACCTGGGGAGCGGGAGGACTGAGAAAGAACAACTCAAGAATGCTGAAAAGGCAGAGCGATGGAGATGAGAGGAGCTACGGCAGTGGTGAAGTGGCTACAACACAAGCACTGTGTTCTCTAGCAATGGCTGGTGAGCTAAGGAACACAAAATCCGCACGCTCCTCCCTCCGGAAGACCAATGTTAAATGTAACCCTGTGGCCACACCTGGGCAGCGCTCAGTGACAAAGCTCTTTCCAACCTCTCCCTCTGGTGTAAGAGTGCTTCGGCTGTTACGGGTCAAACACCTTCTGAGGCCTCTAAACAGGGCCAAGGTAGGGTACCTACTTCAATTGGCTAGGCCTCCATGTGGTCTCAACTCCTTCTCTGGTTTCATTCCTTTCATGGATTTTGTCTCTTCACAGACTTCTCCACCGGTCTTGGGCCCATGGTTTCCCTCAGTCAGGCTTCTTCAAAGTTCCATTTGGAAGAAAGCACTGTTGTCCAAACTTACCATTTTAACGTAAGTCAGTTAACATTCAGTGCTCCTAAAACCTCAGCTTCTGAAGGGGAAGATGATGAGATGTTAATCTCAGCTTTCATTAAGAAAAAAAAGGTTTTGTTATTTCCCTTTGGGTTTTGGAGAAAAGCTTGGGAATACCAAAGATGAAAATTCTAGGCTCTAAACCAAAGAACACACAAGGTATTATTTCAAGACGCTGTTTCTAAAGACCAAGATTTCACTCATCTCGTGACTTTTGACCAGAGGCTTGGCTGAGGATTTGAGTTTCCCCTCCATCGCACAGGAGGGGAGAGGAGGGAGACAGCTTGGGGCAGAGACTGGAACCCCCAAAACGCTGTGTCTTCTGACAGCCTGCCCTGACAAGCGTGCCCCAACTCTCCAACACTCCTGGAAGATCTATGGCAAAAACTCCATTTCCCCCCGGCTTCTGTGCCAACGCACGCATTGACTATGAAAGACAAGACCAGCAGCGGGTCTGAACCCTTCCAGTAACCAACCCAGGCAACGACAGGATGTGACTTCATTGAGCATTTATCCTTCTTTTTTTTTTTTAAACCCCCCCCCCCCCCCGATTGCTTCAGGAAACTACCGTAACCCTCCTCTGCCCGGTCACCCCGTTACGGCGACGGCCAGTCCCACCGAGACGTGTCCGGGCGGTGCGCGCCCACCACATGTCGTGCGTGCCCACCGCGCGCACCTTCACACGTCGCCGCCGTCGAGCTCTCGCCCCAGGACTGACAGGTGCTGCCACACGCCGGCCACACGCCCCGGACCCCGGGGTGTCCCCCCGGGCGGGACGCCCTACGGCCCCCCCTCCTCCTCCTCCTCCTCCTCCTCCTCCTCCTCCTCGGCGTCGGCGGACCCCCGCCCCGGAGGCCGGGCGGTCGCAGGAGCGGGGCGGCTCGGCGGTGACCCGGCAGGCCCCGGCGGGGCGTCAGCCGCGACCCCGGGGCCTGCCCCGCCGCCGCCCCCCGGCACCTATAGGGCCCATACCCCACCCCCAGCCCCGGGCGGCGGAAGTGTGTGTAGGGGGCAGTATAGGAATTTCCTGTGACGTCCCGGCCCGGACTCCATTAGGCTGCAGCTGGGCTGAGAGGAGACAAACCCAGCGGGCAGCCAGCGGAGCGGGCCGAGCGCCTGGGGCTGCCGGGCGGGGGCTCAGGGCAGCGGCGGCCGCCATCGCCAGAGGGAGCCCCGAGCGGGCGGCGGCGCTGCCTCCGGGACCCCCGGGGGGCACAGGGCCCCGCTCCGCCTTCCCCTCACCCCCCCCCCCCCCCCCCCCGCCTCCCCCTCCTCGCCCCCCCCGGCTTCCCACCACGGCCGCTCTCGGCGAGGAAACTCTGGCCTCCGCTTCCTCCTCCTCCGACTCGGACACCGGCGGAGCCTCCCCGCCCCCGCGGAAGAAAGCCCGGGCCTCCCCGGCGGCGGCGGTGGAGGGAGCAGGAGAGCCCGGGGCTTCCGCGGGCAGAGCAGGCCTCACCTCGTCCCAGTCCCCCTCGCTCCCCGCCGGGCTCGCCCCCGCCGCCGCCCCGCTCAGAGGCAGCAGCAGCAGCAGCGGCGGTGTCGGCAGCGCCATGCAGGCCAACGGGGCAGGAGGGGGCCAGCAGCAGCAGCAGCAGCAGCCGCCGCAGGGGCCGGCCGGCCCGGAGCTGGGCTGCCTGGGCGCCCAGAACGGCGAGGCCTCGGCGGGCACGGCCGCCGGCGACCAGCTGGCCCACGCCAACGGGCTGCTGCCCTCGGCCAACAGCGGCGGCGGCAGCCCCGGCGGCCTCAGCGTCAACAACGGGGTGCCCGCCGCCGGTGGCCCCGGCCCGGCCGCCGCGGAGCTGGGGGGCAGCGGCGGCGGCGGCGGCAGCGCCCTGAAGAAGAAGAAGCGGCTCTCGCAGTCCGACGAGGACGTGATCCGGCTGATCGGGCAGCACCTCCACGGCCTGGGCCTCAAGTAAGTGGCCGCGGCCGCGGAGGCGGGGAAGGCCGCGGAGGGCGAGGGGGAACGCAGCTGGGGCGGGGGGGGGGGGGGGGGGTGTCCTTCCCCCTGACCGAAGGGCCTGCGTGGGGCCGGGGGAGGCCCCGCACACACGCCCCGCCGTCCTCCTCTCCGTCCGCGGGGAGGGGGCGGCAGGGTCGGGCGTGGGGTCGCAGGAGGCCGGTGGTCCTCGCGGAGGATGGGCAGCCCGAAGGCGGGGGGGGGGGGAGCAGCTGGGGCGGAGGGAGAGGAAGGGACCTCCGGAGAGGGGGGGAGCTGGGTTGGTGGCAAAAATTGCCCTGTCGCAGTCTGGTAGTCCCCGACGAGAAGAGACCAGTGCCTGGGTGCGAGGCAGAGCAGTGGGGCAGGCCCGCTCGCAAAAAAAAAAAAAAAAAAAAAAAAAAAAAAAAAAAAATGGAGGCGGAGATGTGTTTTCCAAGCCTGTGCCGGTCAGCTCGGTGTCTGCGGAGGGACAGGCCGGGAGTTTCCTCTGCCAGGGATGGCAATATGGAAGTCGAGTTGCACACCGATAAGGGTAGATCAATACAAATGTGTTAGTGGGGGAGAAGTTATCTGGTAAACATAATGGAGCCCGCAGCTGGGCGTGGGGGGGCGGCTTTTTGCAGATGAGCTCTAAGATTTGTCTTGTCAGCTCGGAGGAAGCAAGCACAAACTAAACTGCCACTTAAAATAGGCTGTTTGGTTTCACTCTGACAACCTTCGTCCCTGTAAATGGTGAAGGCCTCTGCAGATTTGTGCTGGATGCACGTTTTTGATAATAATGTTATCTGTAGACTAGAAATGAGTATGTTCGCTCTTTCTTAAAATAAGAATAGGGAAAATAATTTCCCAGTGGGGTAGGGGAAGTCTAAGAATTTAACCACAACACTCCCTTTGTGAGTAAAGCTAAAGCCAACACGTCACAATTTTTGAAGGAGGCTAGAGAAGTCCTGTAAAGTCTTCAGGTAGCTACCACAAAAGAAGTCTTCAAAACACTGTGGAATGGGTCAATTACAAAGAACTTGGCACATAAAATAAATTGCCTCTGACACAAGAGGCAGGTTTACAGCAGCAGACAACTCGTGACTGTTCATAGACGACACTACAGTAAATAAGCTATTTTTAGTGTAAAAGGGGGAGGGCTACAGGTTCATGAGTTTGTTTATTTTATTTTAAGGAGTCAGTCTTTTAATGCGTGATGAAGAAGAAAAAGTTAGGCCTGTTGCAGATGTACTAGCTCTCTGTGTTCTTTTATTGGTGGGGGGGGGGGAAGGAGGCAGGGGATAGTAGCCAGTAGCTAACAGCTTTCTAGTCTGTATCTTCCTTCATGAAGTTTATCTTCTGTGCAGGGATGGCTGTTTGTGGTGGCTGGTAAGTCACATAATTCATGGTACTTCAGTGAAGCTTTTGAGCTCATTGACAGCTTGCTTTAGATATAGGTAGCTGTTTACATGTCTCGGGCAACTGAGATGGTCTTTTTGGACAAGCATCTGAATCTGGTCATAGTATTCCTACTTCATTAAAGTTACTTTTAAATATCGTTAACTGTTATCATAGCAGGCGGTATATTTGTGAGGGTAAAACTGGTCGGGTTTTTTTACACTGTATCTCTCCTGCAGCCAGACTGTTGATCTTCTCATGCAAGAGTCAGGATGTCGTTTAGAACATCCTTCTGCTACCAAATTCCGCAATCATGTCATGGAAGGAGAATGGGATAAGGTAACGTAGGGCTTATAGGACTGTATTAACCACTGTTTAAATTTATAGTATCTGTGAGAGAATTCAAAATCCACCCTCCTTATATACTTTTTTGTTTGTGTTTTTTTTTTGTTTTGTTGTTTTTTTTTTTTTTTCTTATGCCAATTTCTGCAGGCTGAGAACGACCTGAATGAACTTAAGGCCTTAGTGCATTCTCCGCATGCAATTGTGGTAAGAGGCACACTTGAACTCTTTCAGAGCTGTATAGTTGGACTAATTGTAGTGGTGTAATCTTTCACTATGGAGTTGGTTGTCCATAGTTCTTGTTTTCTTTTTTGTTTACTTTAAGCAGCTTGCATGCTATCTCAAACATCACACTAATCTGAACTTTTTTTATTCTTTTTTAGAATGTGAGATAGGAAGCCCTAAAGTATTGAGGCTAATATTTGGTGTACTGAATGTTTAAACTTTGCTAAACATACTTAACTGATAAAATATAAATCCTGTAACAGTCCTAAAATAGGTCAGTTTCTGTAGAAACGGCCTATGTTGAATACTAATTTCAAACTTGAAATACTTCTCACAATCTCTGTGTTTATGGGAGTTAGGTTTTCTTGAGGGAAGAGAAGTTTAGAAATAAAATGCAGTAATACTAATGTGGAGTTGGCATTGTAATAACACATTACAGGAATATAGAGGCTGCTATAGACCATGAACAATACTGTTGCTTTTCCAGATGGCTTCTAAAGAGCAAATGCATTTGTATTGCTGTTCGGGATTTTTAGAGCTTTTTCTCTTTGGCTGGCTTTTTTTTAAAGGTGAACCTAGAAATGAAGTGTTGGTAGATCCTGTGACTTGACAATTATGATACGTGTTGTTATGATTTCAGGTACTTTGAGGAAAGTGTTTCTTGGTTTGATTTTTCTATCTCGAGATGAAAATCATTACTTAGCTCTTCAAACAGCTTGTTCTGTTGTGTTTAAACGTTTATTTTAACAAAATGAAGTTAGAACAGCTACTGTCACTTAGCAAGAAAACAGTAGCAAGGCTTTTTGAAGTGTCTGTCTGTGACTGTAAACAATGAAGAATCAGCTGATGGCTGCTTAGCTCCACTTCTAGCTGATTCATTTGTTGTCAAGACAATTTCCTGTCTGGTGGGGGAGGGAGAGAAAGAGAACAGGAAGTGAAGTAGGAAAAACAGATGTTTAGCAAAACATCAGAGGGTACTTGAGAGAAGTTTACATTCTGTTCTATTAATTTGGTCAAAGCTTAGCACCTCTTGGTTAGACTAGTAGTTCACTTTCTCTTTTCTCAAAGACTTGATATACGTAAGATTCACTGTTCAAATAGTTTAGAATGTTGTATGCGGCTTTCAGTAGTTTGTGGAGACTGAAAGTATGAAACCACTGTATGTGAATATAAACAGTCATTTGAAGCAGATTTTCTCATGTTTCTAACTTCTGAAGTTATCAAGTTTCTCTGTAGTATTAAAGTGTTTTACATGTCTGGGAGTCAAGAGGTTTAACTGTGTATTAGCATTGTACTTTTTAGAGAACTTGAGGGAAAAGGGGGACATTTTCCTTCTGTTGTTTTGGAAGGCTCTGAAAGCATGCTGCTCTTTAATGTTGATGTCTAACTGCCTGAATAAAAACTTGGTGCAATAAAATTACTTGGTTTAGACTGCACTTTACCTGAACCAGATATTAACTATTTTCTTTTTAAAGTTGTTCTCCTTTTAAATAAATTTCATGTAATTTAAAACGGGTAACAGTATTAAATGTCTTACATGTGTGTTAGTAAGACAATACTGATTTGCAAGGATAAGTTGAGCTTGTGCGTGTTCCATTGCATGCACACCGTCTCCACCTCCCTCCCTGCCTGGCTTTTTTGTACATGGTTAAGATCATGGGTGGGTATTAGTATAGTCAGCACCTGGAAAACTAGTGAAAGATCATTACAGGTAAGGAGGGATGCTTTATGCTCTGTAGGTAATCCCAGCTGCAACAAAGTCAGAGCTAATGAAGATTATAAATGTCTTGATCAGGGAAAGTCCAAACAAAATGCTGCTGCAGGTAACTCTTTAAAAACAGAAAATTAGATTTCGGGTTTCCTGACTCCTGATTTGTGACTCATACTGTATGACTAGATGTTTCAAAAATGTGTGCATACAAGAAGAATGGGTACCTAAAAGTTTAGATGACACAGGGTATTTAACAAAGTAGGGGGTGTGTGTGTTTGGTGGTTTGTTTTTGGCTTGGTGTTTTTTTTTTTTTTTTTTCTCCTTATAGTTAATATGACCTGGACAAAATAACCAGGATGCATAGCTGCTTTTGAAATGTGTGGTCAGTGAAGGGGATACGTATGTATTTTGAAAATTCTACTCCTGTTTTAATTTCCTTATTTCTGCAAAGTGCTGTAAGTTCTACAGATGAAAACACTAAACATGAAATGGCTGATCTCAATTTGTAAACCTTTGATGCTCTGTGTTGGTATGTTGGGGGGGGTGGCCAGTCTGCTATTTCTATTTGTGTCAACACAACTGAGTGCTATATACTGTGTGATTAGTCATGTTTACTTTTCTAGCATATAAGATACAGCTGTCTTGAGACAATCTGTAGAACTTTATAGTTGATTCAAGCATGTTATTTTCCCTTGACTAACACTTAGAAAATATCAGTTTCAAGCCAGCCTGAGGTTTTGCTTACTTTAGAGCTACTCAAGCATATTATGGCACCTGTCTTGGGTAACTAATTGAACCTAGGAAGAAATCTGGAGACTATTCCTCTATAGTCATCTAGAATATACTTTCAAATTGTCCTCTTTACTTTTTATTTTCGTTTACTTAAATGGGACTTCCCCCCAGTTCTGGAGGTATACAGCCCACAGCAGGCAATACAACAAAAAAAAAAAAGGGATTTGTATCTTGTCGTTTGAGCAAAGTGCTCCACCTGCCTGTATGGTGTCCCTCTTGCTACCAGCATTAAGGGCAGTTCCCTCTTGGAATGAATTACTCTTTAAGTGACAGGATTTGGTACGGTTGAAGTCTTATTAAATTCTATAGGCCAGAGTATTTTCTGCCCTTTACATATCAAATCTTACATTTAAGTTTTGGATGGTTTTTAAGTGCTTTTATCAGTGTTTTACAAGACTCTCAAAGTAATAAAGACTACAAAGTAATGAAAATTGGGGTCCTAGTTCTGCAGGCTATAAACAGATAGCTGCTGTGTTGAGTTCATCTTGAAACATCAGCTGATAATTTCAGCATGTCTTTTAGTTACCTTCTTCATCTTGGAGAAGAGTTGTTTCAGCAGTGTTTACTTACTTTTTTGAACTCTTAGTACAGTAATAAAACTGTTGTGGAGCTTGTTAAGATATGCAGCTCAAAAATAACAATAAATCTAATCCTAAAATTAGGTTATGCATTTTATTCTTTAAACTTCTGAAGATTTGCTACTGTAACCAGTGATCAAAATGGCCCAATTTCTTGACTGTGGTAGGATGCTTGTCCTTCTATTTTCACAGTTGCATTGCTGAGGCTTTCACCTTTTGGTTACCCTAGTGCTGGTGAATCATGGTGCATGCAAAACTTCCTAGAATTTAAGATGCTGCAAGGGGCTTTCCTACTAACAATTAGGATGGTGAAGGAGTAAAGTACTAAACATTCATGTTAGTAATCGAAGGCTGTAGTTTGAAGAAGGCAAAGTGCTAATATTACCTTAAAACAAACACCACCACCACCACCCCCCCTCCGTAAATCTATTAACTCCGTCTTAGTTTTGCCCCAGGGTGATCAGATGTTCAACTTCCACTTAAATAATAGCTTCTAGAAACAGCAAAGTAGTGCGCTTTATCCTCATTCTCTCTATAGAGTTGAAATACAGGATGAGGTGGTGATAACTGAACAAAACCAGCCAGACTGCAGTGCTGAAACTGTTGTATTGGACTCTTCCATGGGTCGTACAGGGTGAAGAATCTTTGCTATAAGCTAAGCAATGGTGGTGTCTGGATTTAAACTGTGCAACAGTGAAGGGTGTAATGATGTTGAATTTCCATTGCAAACACTGAGATGACAACAACAAATCCCAGGCACTTCTGTATGTTGTACATGGTATAATTTGGTTTATGATAATTTTCATTTCCCTTCTTTGGAAGGGAGCTGAAGAATATGGAGAATGAGTAAGCTGTTCTTGTGGGTGCATTGTGTCAGATTAGTTTTATGCTTGTTCTGTTCTATTTAAATAGTGGGGTTTGTCCTTTTACTTTACAGTTGCCAATATTACAAACAGCTCGCTTTCCTTCTAGAAGAGGTTGTTTGGGCTCTAGAAGAGAAGATGTACTCTAAATGGTGTTGTCCACCATAACAAGGTGGTACTGGAAGTAATTAGCAGTACTATTAGTAGGGCATATAAGTAGTTGAGAGAAAATGAAGACAAAATTCAGGTGTTCAGTGAAATCTATTTGTCAGCAAAGTCAATAGTTGCACAAAAATAAGTAGTAGGAGGCTGTGAGCGTCCTGATATAAAAAAATGACTTGAAATATGTCAGTGGAGTGTGACTTTTGCCTTAAGGAGGCTGTATTCATGCCATTGTTTATGTATGCTGTAGGGCAAGTTTTGGAGCAGTTATCAAAATAGCTTAGAAAATCAATTTAATTTCCCTATCAAGACTTTACTCTAGTCCCTGCCTTTTGCTAAAGATAAGTTACAATTTAAAACTGTTTATCTTTGATTCTAATTCTCTGTTATGTTAACAGTAGACTCCTGCATGAAGTGTACAGTACCATGTTATTCTGGCAGCTTTTATATTCCTAATATGCCAAAGTCACACATGGTACTGAATTTTTTTTTTTTTTTTTTTTTGGAAATTATACTTTCTAACCCAAAACTGAAGTTACACCGCTTTGGATAACTTGGCAACAGCATTCTGCATGCTGAACAGCAGTGCTCCTGTAATGCTTCCATAGAATTTTTGGGACTGGCATTACAGAAATTGGGTTTTTTAGGGTTTTCTGCTCTTTTTACTTTTCCCCTTAAAGAAATTAAATTAACATGCCAAGTCCTAAAAGCAGGGAGGGAGAAAGATTTAATTAGATACAGTTACGGTTAGCACATTTAAGGGAAAGATGATACAAATTTAATAAATATTATATTCAGTGAATGGAGAAGGAAGAGTTGGAGGGATTATAGTTTTTATTACAAGCTGGAAATATCAGGCTATTTTTTATCTGGTGGTGATTGTCAGTGGGAGGTGAGCAAAAGGAGTGAAATATGGTATGTGACTTACTACCTGAGCATCTTCATGGGTCCTTGTGAGCACATGCATAGTTGGGAGAGGAAGCTCTTATCCCTCCTGCTGCTAGTATATAAGCAAACAGCATGAGGTCTGCTGGCCTACTGCATGGAACCAGCCACTGAGGTTGTAAATAATTGGGATATATTTCTTTTGGTTTTCTACATGTCAGACACCAAAAAATGTTGTCTCACCTGTAAAAACTCTACAGTGATGCTCTAACAATTCCAAGTTCAAATGAACTAGGGAACTGGATAGGGAATGTAATATGGTTTTGCCTGTCACGTACGTGACAATAGAGTACTACAGACATGAACATAAATCATCTTTACCATGTAATGTTTTATGCTTCACAAAGCTGTGTGGTAAGTGAATAGCACTGTATGTGGAAACTTTATTCTTTTTGAAGAACTGAACATCTCTGGAAGCTAAAACTGCTTTATGTTTTAACTTTAGAATTTATATATAGTAAGCCTTAAACTTTCATGTAAACTTTACTAGGACAGGAGCATCTTAAATTTCCCAATTATCCCTCTACTTAAGGAGGCTAGCAGTGTGTTTGAAACTCAGTAAACATTGACCAAATATGAGCATGAAGATAGTGAGGTGCCTGAGGTCTGACAAAGCAAAGGAAATCGGTGATTGAATTGGTGGGGTCTTCATTAGAAAAGCAAATGTAATTTGCTGCCCATAATGTTCATTCTGTTTCTCACTGATACGTCTAAGAATGTACATTTTCCTCTTTAACGTGATGAGTCTTGTGGACCAGAAATGTCTTTTCTCTCTGATAACTGCTAGCACTAGCAGTAAAGATGTGCAAACACAGAATAGTTGGTTTCATCCAGAAACAATCAAACTGTGTTTCTACAAAATTGGTATTAGAAATTTCTAGGACTTAAGGTTTTTGAATATAGTAAATGAATGCCTGATTTTCTTTTCTTATCCACAGACATTTGTCGTTAGATTAGTAGGCTTGATTATTTTTTTAAAAGAAGACAACCAAAAACTGTAGAAGATGAAAGGAATGCTATGAAATAGCAGTGATTAATTCTGAGAAGTGAAATGATTCCTAAATATAGGAAACTATATTTTTTTTCTGTAATCCTGAAAAATGATACAACACCCAAGGAAAACAACTTAACATGGAACTACAAAACAAAACCTCAGGCAGTGTCAATTTGTTATTGCTCTATGTTATGCAGCTGTGTGATCCATGTCAGCTCCTATGTAAGCAGTATGAAAACTTGTTGAGTTGGCCTGTTGTGTTCTGTGCTGTCATGCAGTCTTAAATATTTGATTAGCTGCTTTTGGGTGGTTTTCTTGATAGAATGTAAGATTGAGAAGCCTGTCTAATTCAGGGTTTGAAGAATGGTGACTGAAAAGGGAGTCAGTATGAAAATGAGACACGTTGAAGGGGGCCCCGATCTGAGAAATGAGGTAGGAAGATACTTGGAGCCCCATAAGGCAGGAATGAAATTCATGGATAACTTAATTGCTGCAATGTTGTTGAAAACCCAGCGAAAAGAGTAATTGAGTAATGAAACATTACATATAGCTGTATTTCTGAAGGGCATAGTAGAATGGTTTCTACTGTTCTGTTTAGGCTCAAACGTTTTCTGAAACTTCAGTCAACCTTTTTCCCCTGACTGCTGCTTTCTGTCATGTCAGAGGATGAAGTTTTTGCTGCTGCAGCAGAAGTACCTGGAATACCTGGAGGATGGCAAGGTCCTGGAGGCACTTCAAGTTCTACGCTGTGAACTGACACCTCTGAAATATAATACAGAACGCATTCATGTCCTCAGTGGGTAAGTGTTTGGACTCTGAGAGCTCTTTCAGTGGAATTTGCTAAGGAATTCTATAGCTTTTGGTAGCTGACATTGTAAAAACTCAAACTGTATTGAAGGTAGTATCCTGTTGATTAATAAGCTGTAGTGACATATGCTAAAATGGTGAGTAAAGACTGTTCAGCAGACAGTGTTCTGTTTCAGATGCTTGAAAAGAACCTGATTATGATTTACTTTTATAGTACTAGAACCCAAATTAATACATGCATATGTATGTCACCTGATTGTGAGAATTATTAGTCTGTTATGTTATAATTGAATAAGTAGGCGAATATAGTCTGGTTTGTTCATAGATGAAAACAAGACATTTCTACCTTCCCTGAAATCTGTTTGTGTTTTGTTTTCTTTTTCTATTGCCAATTTGTAGATGTGTGTTCTGAAGAAGATGCATGTTTGTGTGGAATAGTTCCCTGCCTTTTTTCCTGTCAGTCTCAAGCTTAAGTCACCTGTTTCCAGTTCATTAAGAATGTTATGATATATATTGTGCTTAAAAGTGAAAAGAATGATTCCAGAAAGACTTGGTCTGTTGGTGTGTGTGCACTTTTTTTAAACAGGTATCTGATGTGTAGCCATGCAGAAGACTTGCGTGCAAAAGCAGAGTGGGAAGGGAAAGGAACAGCTTCCAGATCTAAACTTTTGGACAAACTCCAGAGTAAGATGTTCTAGTGTTTAGAATTTATTCCCACCTCTGAAAATCCAGCACATCTTATGACATATCCCAGGGAATTGGTTTTAACTGCATTTGCCGGTGGTTGTTTTTTTATTTCTTGGTTAATGGGGATGCCTTTAGGTGCCTTTACCCTTTGGTATTCTGTGTCTAACCTTTTGCTGTCTCTGATAAACTATTTGTAATAGGAGCTCTTATTTCGTAGCTCTGCTGCATACAGTAATAGTATAACTTGGTGATTAAATGTGTGGTTCAAGGAGGGGCGGGGGTGGTGGTGTTGTAAATGCCAGCTATACTGAGAGGTTGAAACTAAGTGTGGCCTATAACCACTAGTGATACTAGTACTGGTTGATAGTGGTCTCAGACTTTGCTCTGAATTACAGTTTCTCCTCTCTCGTGGCTGGTGTAGTACTATATGTATCAGAGTTGTAAAATTCATGGTATTCTTTATTTTGATAGTGTTAATAGAGAATTCCTTAAATGAACACAGCTGATACTGTTTTATAATTTTACAGATTTTGTTAAATACTGGGTTTTGAGTTAGCTTGTGTAAATGGTGCTTGTTGGCCAGGACAATATATACTGTAACTACAAATACCTTGCATACAACTCTGCTTTCCAGAAGTTCATGCTTCTAATTCCAGATGTATAGCTGTAAATTTGACAAGGTGTGTGCACTCTTTTCCTGTAGCTTTTAAGCTTTATTTACGAAGGTCTCTTCCAGAAACACTCAAATCAAAATGCTCTTACTTGCAACTTGGTTTTGATACTTTTTTTTTTATTTTTTTCTTAATAACTGTTTTAAAGCGTACCTACCCCCATCAGTGATGCTTCCTCCAAGGCGTTTACAGAACCTGCTACGTCAGGCTGTGGAACTACAACGGGACCGGTGCCTATATCATAATACGAAACTAGATAGTAATCTAGATTCTGTCTCGCTGCTAATAGATCATGTTTGTAGTAGGTAAGAAACCCTTGCGACTTTTAATATGGGCAAAAATATCTTTTCTTTGTTTTTTAAAATAATCTAACTGTACCTACTGTTAAAAGGGACATGAAAACTATTCTGAGTTGGTTTAACAGGAGTTGACTGGGATAACTCAGTTCTTATTAAATGAGTAGTGGTGGGGAGTCGAGAAGGTATGTATAAGAGACTTTGGTAGCTGGATATGGGGTAGTGGTATCAGACTGAAGCTTTAAAATTTTAATCAGATGGGTATGAATAGAATATATTACTGTGCTAATCCTTAGCCACTTGTTTCTTGTGATTTTGGACAGCCAGTCTGTTTACATCAACATGGGATTGCTGTGTTTTTTTCACTGGTGAATCACTAGTGCGTTATTTATCCAGACTCTGCCTTCAAGCTTACTGGAATGCAGAAAGCCTACTGAAGCAGACTTCATGAAGTCAGCTTTCAGCTTCAGCTTCTAATAGTGGACAGTGAGGTGCTTTTAGACGCAAAGGTTAAACCAGAGTAGAAGTGTGCAATAGACATTTCTGTTTTACATAATATATGAATGATATAAAGAACTATTTTCTCAGATCTGTAAGGTAGCAGGAATTGAATGTCTCTTATACCTACATATATTAGGTCTTAAGACTGTCTGGATAACTTTTTTAACAAAACCAGTGCTGCTTCTGAATCTTCAGAATGCCATATTTTAGTAGATGTGAAGCAGGAAGATGTTAGTTTTTAACAAATGACTGACTTGAGTGTTTTTTCCTCATCCAGCAAAACTCGGCTAAGGACCTAAAAACTCAGTGTAGCTTTTATGGAAAACTGCTGTGCATGGGGTAATAAGGGAATGAGGGCTAGGACACCTAGAAAATAAGGGCTGTATATGATAGCCTTATATGTTTGTTCATGTAGCAGGCTAACACTTGGGCTTACAGGGGAATTCTTTTCATGTTAATGTTAGCTTGTCTGAGGAAGTTAATTAAATACTGATAAACTTGCTTATAGAAACTTTCTGAACTCAGCTGTTTTGACTTGTGTTCTTGGATTGCTTGGAATGTGTTTTTAAAGATGCAGATTTCCATAGTACTTCACTGTAGCCATTTAAGGTTTTAAAATTAATATCTTCAGCACTTCATGTATTCAAGTAACTTTTTTAGACTATTGTGATGTAGCAAAATTACAAGCTAGACATTAATTCAGCAGTTTTGTGTGTGTGCATGGTAATTTGGCTGTTTCCCATTTGGAGCTATTGGAAATTATTAGATACTGGAATTGTGGCTTCCCTACTTCAGAAGTGAGTCTTAAAATCAGACTAACAGAAAGAGATTTAACTTTAGTCTTTGCACAAGTCCATAAATAACATTGGATGTTCTGTAGGGGGTTTGATGTGATTAATCAAACCCCAAAGAGCATTCAAGCCAACTGTAAAAAGCATGGTTTACTGAAGTTGGCCTAGGTAGAGCTGGATATAAAAGATACTAGATGCAACAAATCTGGACTTGAATTTCACCCATCTGAATCTATTTGCTGACATAAAAGTTTGGCCATAGTTTGGGTTTGTTGGGGTTTTTTTTTTCACCTAATGTGGTACTTCCTAAGCTTGAATATTTAGTATGTATACATACATAAATACTCATGACTAATAAAAAAAAAGGCAAAAAACCCCCACTTCAGAATAAAGGCTTCCATTCTGTCCTCAACTCAACCTATTGTACCTACCTATTGCAGGGGTCTGAGATCAGTATGTGGTGCGCTGTACATGCTGCCATGCTTGGGCATAATGAGGTGAGTTAAAGACAGTGGAAGCCAAATATTGATTAAACTGACAGAAGTAACAGTAGTCTATAGTTTAGACAAGTTCTGTACTACTTAAATGATAGAACACTGACAACTTTACCTTTTTTAGTTGGAACTAATCTGTTTTGGACTTCTGGCAATATTTTGATCAAGCATGCTTGAATTGCACTAATAGGTAAAATGTTTAACTAAAACTTAATCACTTCATAAGAGTGGGAGGTAAGAGGGAGAAACTGCTGGGAATGAAGGTGAGGTATTTCGTCTTACTGTGCCAGAGATTTTGATAACAGAGAATTGATGCTTTTGGGGGTGGTCATTCTTGGTTTTTAGAGCCTTCAGCCTAGTTGGATGTTTTGTTTGGGTTCCCCCTGGAATTCTTTTGTCTTGCTTTCATGTAAATAAACTTTAGTCTGAGTTTACAAACAAACAGTGAAGCCCAAATGAGAGGTGAATGCTGCTGCTTTCTAGGTACTAGCTTAACATGGATTTCTGAAAAAGAATCATTGCAGAAGTTGAGGAATAAATCTGCCATTGTATGTACAGGGAATAAAAAAGTAGCTGTTTGTTTTATTTAGAATTTTGAACTTCTGTAAATACAACAACAGATAACTTTATTAGATACTTTATTTCAGCATGTGAACAGCATGATTCAAGTGTGTTGTGCTGAAGAGAAGAATTTGTAATGAAACACTTCAAAAAAAAGAAGAAAACCCTTTGAGCTACAATAATATCTAATTAGCAAAACCAGAAACGGTTAGACAACTGGTTTGGGTTTCTTGTTTTGAGACTGCTGCTATTTACTTCTGCAGAAGGTTATTTAACGTATGCTTTGCTATCTGTGAAGTTGAATTTGCTGGATTGTATGTTTCATTAGTTAGGTGAAGAGAACTTTTTGTGAGAGTGCTCTGATCTGACTGGATTGTGAATAGTGTAATTCAATATTGGCATATGCCTGCAGCAGCTATATCAACTGTGCCTGTTACCCTTTTTAGGAACCTAAAGGCCTTACTATGAAAACTTTATACTCCAGAATTATACTGCTTGCTTTTCATTTCTACAAAACCTTGGCTGCTTTTCTTAAGCTTTAAAATACAAGAGCTATTGTTCTATAGAGTATTTTTTAAACTGAAATATGCTGAAAACGCTTTCCTGGGACACACTGAGCCCCTTGTACTTTGTGTGAGTTATGGATAAAGACTCTTTCACCTTCTAGAGCAAATTGCTGCTCTGAGGAAAAACATTAACCTATTACAATATGGCTAAATAATAACAAAATGGTCTTCCTGTAGGTACACATATCTGTGTAAGGGCTTGCCTACATTCCTCTAGACTCCAAGGAAAACAAGGTCTTCTTTCATGGGTGGGGCTTTTTACCTTGGGCTCAGTGTTGTTCCAGTGGCAACTAGACAGCTCCTGGTCAGCTTAAAGTAGGAGCAGAACAGACTTGTGTTTCTCTATAAGCAACTAAGTAGACATACCCAAGGAAGCCAACTACAGATATTTATGTATGTACATTTTGTTTATCCTCCTCTACCATAAGACAGGAAACGAGGGGCTGTGTGGTTGTTTAGTGCTGCTCAATAGCCTTTAAGCGTGGACTAGGAAGCATCTTATAGCAAAAGAAAATGGACTGAGGGGGTATAGACACTGTGTTAAGCGGAACTTTTTCTAGCTTCTGGTAAGTAGTAGTTTTTCAGGTATCTGTCAGCCTGGCTGCCACCAAACTGTATTTTTAAACACAAATGTAAAGGAAGTAAGGTGGGGGTTTTTTAGACCAGTTTATCTCCAGTTATAAGTACAGCTGTACATTCATGGAGACTGTCATTGTTACATTAGTACTGTTGTGTCCCATTAGAGTTGTGCTGGTTGCGCTGGGCAACATAAAAACTCGACATAAGACTAAACCACTTAGGATCCCTGCAGTTCAAGAAAAAATGTCTGTGGTTAGAGACTACCCTTTAGTGCATCTGAACAATGAACTTGTAGTTACTCTGGTATTGCTTATAAAAGCAGCCATCTGCTGTAAAAGCCTACATTTACTTTATATTAGCTCTCAAATTCTTATACAGTATGCAAGCTGTAAATAAAATAAAACTTGTCTCCAGTTCTTACCTAACTTAATATTATAACTGTTAGCTTTTCCTCAGTGTGTAACTAGAGTATTAAATGTTAGCTATAGAGAAACATTTAACTCTTCTCCAGTAGTTTATCATATAATATTTTGTTTGCTAAATGCTTAACGTTTTACAAAATAATGTAGATTTTGTGAGGGAGAACAGTTCAAGTTGAAAGCTCATAATGATGTTAGTTATGCTTAGATATTGTACGTGGTATTCTGCAAAGAAAGTGAAAAATGGCACAAAATGAAGGCAAAGAAACATCTAACTTATTGCAAGATCACATTCGAGAAAACAAAATAAGACTTCTTTTACTCAGCTTTTATGTAAGAATCACTTCTAAAGTCTTGGTAAGATATAGCTTAGTGAGTTAGATACTTAGAAAAACCTAACATGTAAATAAAAGATTGCACGTAGGGTTCAAAGAGGTTTGGACTCCAGTATTTTCTATACATCACAGAATTGTATAGTAATAAGCTGTTACACTCTAATGAGGTCAGTTTTATTCCAAGTTATATGAAAGCATAACAAATTATGTGGAAAGAGTGGCATAAGAATAGTTCTGTGTTCTTATGATTAGTTATAATAACTTGGTGGTGTGAGCTTTTTACCAGATAAGGCACTTCATTCTGTACTTATTTGAAGCAGCTATTAATAGAGGAATTTTCTAAGTTGTCTGGTCTTGCATTTAAATAAGTTTGGTTTAGTTTTTACTAGCTTGATTTAAAAAAAAAAAATCTTACCGCTTTCTTATTAATCTGCGAATACATCCCTTTCTTTTCCCAGGAAACAGTTCCCATGCTATACACAGCAGATACTAACGGAGCACTGTAATGAAGTGTGGTTCTGTAAATTCTCCAATGACGGCACTAAACTAGCAACAGGATCTAAGGACACAACTGTTATTATATGGCAGGTTGATCCAGTAAGTGTGCAATGTGTTAAAATGTGTATGACTTGTCTTTCCCTTCCCTCTCTGCTTTTTCTTGCTAGTATGGTTTGAATTTTGTGGGACAGGCTAACATGCGCTGTAGCCTGCTGACTAGGGTATTTCTCTGGGATGTAAAAGACTGAAGATCACAGTCAGTGTAAGTTAGTGAAGGAGGACACTTGAAAACCTGATGCCCAAGTGTAAGGCTTGAACTGTTGGCTGCTTGGGGCAGGAACTTTTTGTGCCCCTAACCAGTACCATGGGGTAGAGCCTGCTGGTGCCCTCCAGGGGAGCTTCTCAGCTTGAAGGCCTTGAGAAGCATTGGGTGAGAGTGGAAGGAGCATGGCAGTGAGGAACCTTTCTTCTAAATCACTTAGAGTACTTCTGACCCATGTATGTGACTAACCCCTTTCTGTTACCTTGTTGCTACTAGTACACTTGGATTTAAATACTCTGTCCACTTCACCATTTAGTACTTTATTTCTGAGTAATAAAATGGTATGTGCTAAACTGAAGTTGTATCAGTATACCACTTCATGCTATTTGCTGTTGTAAGATTTGCCTTGGCTTGAGATGAAGATTTAAACACTTGTCAGAATCCACTGACACATGGAAGTATACCCATCCATTTTCTTACAGACTGCCGTTTTAGGTTTCGATACTGATGTATGGCACTGTTTCTCTTATATGAAATATCCTACAGCTACAAGATTTATCTTTCCTACCCATATCTATTCTTATGTAAATAAAAAGATTGAGCAGTGAATCTAAGACTGTTTTCATTGACTTGTAGAAGTGATATGAAAGTATGTCCGTATAGTTCATAACAACTGAAAACTGTGAATAAACTTGAACATATGCACACAATATTTGAAGTTGTTAATGCCTGTAAAACACTATCAGAAATAAGATTCTTACAGTCTTTTAACCACACAGCTGCAAACTGGTATGCTAAGTGGAATATGAAAGGTTTTTGCAGTTCCATACTGGCTTTCAGTAGGATTTGAGAGCTGAACTTAATCCTTTTCTTCAACTACAGGTTAGGAAGCCATATAATTTGAGTCCTTTAGGCTGTTAAGAAGATGGGAGAACTTAAAACCCTTCTCCATGTGCATAGTTGCTATATGGGCCTTGAACTAACAGCAAGTGCTATGGGTTTTTTCAGGCATAGAACTGTTCTGGTTTGTTTGTAACTGGAGCCAGTGTGCTGTGGGCCAAGAGATGCATAGCAGCATAAGATGACTTCTGTTACTTAGTTAGAAAATTATCTGTATTTTGTTTTGTTTTGTGTGTTTGGTTTTTTTTTTTAACAGAGTAATTCTGAGTAAATTAAGGATCAAATGTTTTTGCTGGTGATTTGTCACTTGATTGTAGAGGCACATCTTTCTTTTATATTGATCGGTTTTTAATGCTCGACATCTTGATTAGCATATTTTATAGTGAATTGTTAGCTAATACCTGGTTAATCAAGCCAAATAAATGTTTTGTGAGTGTTTTAGGCTAACCCTTTTGGCCAAGGGTGGCTAAAGGAACAAAATCTCTAATAAATAGTTAGTGGGAAAGCAGCTTTGTAGAGTTTTATCTTCTGTATTTAAGTACTTAAAAAAAAAAAAAAAAATTGAAACCCTTTCAAGGAGGTGGATGCCTAAATAACATTAGGCCACATAACTGAAATGGTTCACTTTCATATTTGCCAGAGCATGCTTCTTGCATTCCCTGCAGCAGTTGACAGTGTCTTTTGAACCATAAGTTTAATCAGGTTTTCAAGGCTTTGGGTATTTAGAATTATTCTAATCTGTATGTATAAACTATAGGGAAACATCCGTCCGACTGTCTGGGCAAGTGATGGGAGAACACTGTTTTAAATGAACTGTGTTTCTTCTTCCACACACACTTCATTTGTCTGAGAATCCTTCATTTCTCCCTTTCTTTTCTTCATCGCCCCTCTTGAAGTGTAATGATGCTGCTTCTGTGTGTTTTCTTCAGTTCATACCATGAATTTCTTATTTCTTTTTTAAGACCCAGCTACATGCCTAAGCTGTCTTAACCCATGCTTCTGTTTTCAGTTTCATTTGTTCATTTCAAAGTTCTTATGTGGACTCAGCAGCATTAACTAATGTCTTGGGTGAACTAGGTGTGTGTGTGTGAAATGCATTATTTGACTGTTACTAAGTGTGGCAGAATCTCTAGTGCACAAAGGTTAAGCACAGTAGAGGTATCGCCTTGACTGGTATGCATCTTCTTTGGTAGAGCGGTCCTTCTTGTTCCTCACAGAAGCCTTCTTTTTTTCTGCACTTTCTAAAAACTGTTGACAGGTTTTTGGCTTTTCAGCCAAGGAGCTCAGCTACTGTAGACTTAAATTGATACCTGAATAGTTGTTTCTTCTACATAACAAAAATCTGGGAAGCTATATGTAAGGGATAGAAGTGCTGAGATTTCTTGTGGTGGTGGGTGGGAAGCAGATTGACTAAATTTGGGGACATTTTCCTGAAATACCATTGATTGCTGTTTTAGAGCAAAACATGGTGTAGCAGTTTTGCTGTGTTTGGAGAGAAATGAGAGCAGCATGAGAGATAGAAAAAGCCACAAAGTCCTGTCATTAGAAGAGGAATATCCTATGTACCTTGCTCCTCATGAGTCTCAAAGGTGATGCAGGAGTGACAGGCTACTTTAATCCTGATGTAAAAAGAAATCTATCAGTTGCAGGCAAGCTCCAGGATGCAAGATGATGTCAGACATGACTCGGTTTCCTTGCAGATCAGTTTAGCTACAGACACAATAGTGTCTAATGCAGAGCAGGAATAATTAGAATGGAAAAGGGGCCTTGAGGGAGGTCCATTCATTTGCCCCTCTTTGTGCTTTGAAGGTTATTCTTGGCCCACTTGCTTTTGAGGAATTTAGTTGTTCTAGCCAGCAGAACCAACAAAGCTGCAGGCTGGCTGAGAGTCACCAAATCCCTCACAGCTGATCCGAGGAAACAGTCCTTTGTGTCTCTCTCTTCTTCTGTTGACCATGTTCTTTCTGTTTAGAATCAAGAGGTGCTCTGCTGATTAATACTAAAACAAAAGGAGAAGGGACAATTTGAGAAATCAAGCTAGGTTTTCAAATGAGTCGCTCTTTGAAGAGAAGTAGGAGGTATAAACATCCTTCATGCAGCAGGGTGGAAAAAGGGGGAGGGAAGGGAGGGAGGAAAATCTACTTGCCCTTTTCCAAGAGGCTTCACAAAAATTGTCAACAGTTTAACAAGCTTGGTTCTACTTTCTGTATATGCATGTTGTTGTCAAGAGTCAGTGCTAATACTGTATTGAAGCATGTTTCTGTATTTAGGAAGCCAGTGTATGGTTGTTTCACAGTATCTAGCTGTACTATTTATTTTGATAAGCTGCTTGAAAGTCAAGTTCCTCTGACAAGGCAGCAGTAGAACAGTTGTAGCAGATACAAGATACTCTGCGTGAGCGAAGTATGCTTCATTCAGTAAATCTGGCAGAAAAGATGCAACAGCTTGCTGTAAGCAACACTTCTGAAATAAGAACACCTCTCAAGGAAGCTTTTAAAAATATCTTTCTGTAAAACTTCTTTCTTGAGCAGCACATGCAAGATGCACTCAAGTTTATAAAAACATTGGCACTTGGAGGTTTTCCTTTCTCAGCATACATGAAGGTTTTGGTTCTCTGTTTAACCATAACAGGCTTCCAGCATGTCTTTACTTTTAAGAAAGTAACTTAATTCTGTAAAATATGGATAATGGTACTTTTGTATTCTAGTAGATGTAGAGAGAATTGACACTACAGAAAATCTTCTATACTAAAGCAAGCGTAATGTAATGTACAACTCTGCATGCAACAGTATTTTGTGAGTTCCACATTCAGAACCACGGAAGGTTAGAACAAAAATACCTACAAGTGTTCTTGTTTTGCACATTGAAACTTAGAAGCTTTCATTTTATGGTCCTACTCTATAAAGTAGCAACTGCTTTTCCAGTAAGAACCTATTCGTACGTCTTGTAAAAGGCAGGTGCCAAGTTGCATAAAGCAAACTTGCCATGCTGTACTTGGACACACTGTATATGTGAAATCTAGTAGGAGTTCATTTGCATTGTGTCAACAGAACCTCTCTTGTTTCAGGATACTCACCAGCTAAAACTACTTAAGACGTTAGAAGGTCATGCCTATGGTGTCTCTTATATTGCTTGGAGTCCAGATGACAACTATCTTGTTGCCTGTGGCCCAGATGATTGTTCTGAGCTTTGGCTCTGGAATGTACAAGTAAGTGGTGACTAAAGAGTAAAAAAATAAAACTTTGTGGTCAGCATACTGCTTTTGTTTCAATATCTAAATATGTTAGCGTGAAAGAAGTCATTTCTACAAACTTGCTGTGCAAAGGTGTGAAGGTGTGCGTGTAAAGAAGATGCTGATCTCCTCCCTGCCCCCCCCCTCCACAATTTGAAAAAGTGACTATGGCAGCCCACAAATTCTGTACTCAGTTTGTATAGAACTGAAATTAGAGTTCTAACTGTGTGGGACTGTGTAGCAATTCTAGTGTATCTGGTTACTGATCATTTCTGAGAAGGGATGGTGTAAATCCATAGGACCTTAGAGAGCTACTGAAGAGAAGAACAGTAAATTAATCAAGAGAAACAGGACAGAATTATCATCTAAAGGGAGCAATTGCTCATTGAAGGTTTTAACAAGTAGCAAAAGATACAAGCTATTTTTACTTTGTGTAACCCTCCCAGTGATATTAGTGGAAGATCCACAGAGGCTTAAGTTTATGATTTCAGAACTTCATCTTTCAGTCAGACACTAGGGCATTTTTCCATTTCCTCCATGAACTTGAAAATCCTTTTCTGCTGTTGATTTTTATGGGCACTTGAGTTGATATAAAAGCTTCCCCTGCCTCAGTTGTGGGCTGTATAGTCTTTCTTGGGCTGCCATGGACTCTGAACTAATTTAGTTTCCTAAAACAAAAACATATTCCAGGGGTGAAAAGAAGGAACTTTTCTTCTGTTTAATTGACTAAATTGGCTCAGTGAAGAGCACTAGAGCTGGCACAACAGGATGGAGAGAAGCCCTTACTGTTTTGACAGTGGTAAGCCACTCATTGGCACTCTGTCTTGTGAAACAGTAGCATTATAAGCTGGGGATGAAGGCTGAATTTTGGCATGGAGAGCTCCAGCTCAGAGAGGAAAAAGTTCTAAATGCTCTGATACTCCCAACTTTTTGCTGAAATGTATTTATCATCTCTATTTTCTTGTCTCCTCCTGGCTTTCCATGTTTGGCTTTTTTCATTTCATGTTGCTTCTCTCTCTCATGTGTTCTTCCAACTTATTTTAATTCTTTACTTTACTCATAATCTTCCAATTGTCTGATGCACCAACTAGTCCATCCCTCTTGATTTGAGGGACAAAAGAAATTGTCCCAAATCAAGTCCAGGGTCACTGTAGATGCTGAAATAGTTCTGCCTTTTTATTGCATTATTCATAGGTTTGGTTGCTTTTTAATAAATATGTGGAAATATATGTACTTCCAAACACTATGTCAGATAAAGTTATCGATGCCTTTTTGGGAAAGGGTTCTGGTATAAGGCCTTGCTGCCTTTGTTTATTTTCCAGACTGGGGAGCTGAGGACAAAGATGAGCCAATCTCATGAAGACAGTTTAACAAGCGTGGCCTGGAATCCTGATGGGAAGCGTTTTGTAACGGGAGGTCAGCGTGGACAGTTCTATCAGTGTGTAAGTTCTCTGGATCTATCCCATTGAAAACAAAGCAAGAAGTGGAAGTTTTGTCATGGTCAAATCTGAGTTTCATGTTTTTTCATGTGTACGTACACTAAAACTTCCAATCCTTTGTAATTCAAAGCAGCAATACGTTGACACTAGTATTTCAGCAACACTTCTGTATGTAGCAGTTAGAAGGGTTCAAGCATCTTTTGTCTGCCTAAAGGAGGATCTGTGGGCTGGGAATTTTTTTTCTTAGCTGCTCTAGAAAATACACTAATAAACAACAGTGGCTTTGTCCACAAATATTGTGTATTCCATAGAGTTTTGACTGTGTCTTTCATAGTTTTTGCATGCTGTCTTTGCTTAGTGTAAACAGAAATTTGAAACCCTCATTACTTGACTGGTGTTGATTTTGGGTGGTGGTCCACAGTCTCACCCTACTCTTGATTATTTGTCATCTGAATTGGTGCCCAGAGTAATAGTGCAGTATGCAAGCCTCACTCACTGTAAAGGTGAGCTCTGTGATGTGATGTAGATTGCACATCACGTGTGAGAAAATAAGCGATGAAAGGGATTCTCAGCTCTCCAGGACAGATACCTACAAAAGCCCTCGGTTAAGACAATCAAGTCCTAGTTCATTAAGTCTCTTTTACAGGGTAAGATTGCTTTCTGTAGCAATTGTCTGAATAAAAGGTGAAAAAGATACTTGTGTCACACTCCTCAGTCTGAGACTAACAGTTCAATATTTTTTTTTTTCTCCTCATCAGGATTTAGATGGTAATCTCCTTGACTCCTGGGAAGGGGTGAGAGTACAATGCCTTTGGTGCTTGAGTGATGGGAAAACTGTTCTAGCATCGGACACACACCAGCGAATTCGGGGTTATAACTTTGAGGATCTTACAGACAGGAACATGTAACTACCTCTTCCTTTGGTTTTTAATTCCTGGTTCTTAGTGTCAGAAGAAGATTGAGGAAGGGTTTGTGGGGCAGGATAGGAAACAAGTTATTAAAATGCTCTCAGTATTAAAAGGAGAATAACATGGGACAAGAATTAGTGAGTTCCAGTTGCAGCAAAAAGCATTAGATTAATTATTAGAAATAACTTCCAAAGCATTGGAGTAGGTTTCTGGTGGATGTTTTGACATTTCTGTCATCAAGAGTTGCCATCTTCTCAATTCCTGGCATATTTTAGTAGGTCCTGCCTTGAAGTTAGAAGCTGGATTTGAGGTCTGAAGTCCCTTTTGGTCTTGGCATTTGTCATAAGTACAAGCAAACTATTGCAGACCTGGCTTGTATTGACATACGGAGACATACCTAACTTCATAACTGTCTCTCCCTGATAATATTGCAGAGACAGTACATGCTTTTTGTCTTGGTGTTGCATCATTGTTTGGTTAAGCGTACTCTTAACACTGATGTGTCTTATCATTTCAGAGTACAAGAAGATCACCCTATTATGTCGTTTACTATTTCAAAAAACGGCCGTTTAGCTTTGTTAAATGTAGCAACTCAGGTGAGTTGGTGATGATAAACAGAAATGCAAATGCAAATAAATCTGCTTGCAATTGCTACCTGTTTTTAAATATTTTGATGCGAATTGGAATGTTTGATAGTAACCAGTTGTATTTCATGTAATAAGAAGGCCGTAATATTCATAAATATAGCATGGCCTTCTCTGACAAGAAGGCAATCTTATTCTTGAGACCGATTTTTTTGACTGATTTATAGTCAAGAGTTTCATACTTTGAAACATGTACTATTAAATGTTAATATCTGGCTATTGCATTGAGAAGCCAGGTACAGCAAAAATTGTGGCAGGCTGACATGTCGGGGGGTGTGAGCATTAGGTTTTATTTATTCTACTTTTGGAACCTTGGGTAAGAATAGGAGCTTTCAGAATGGAAGGGACCACGAACTGGAAATTTAATCTAGAAATTTGGTGTATCTTTACTGTCTTAATCTAGTAACAGTACTGAAGTTGGCTGAGGTATTGTACTTTCACCACGTTTAATTTTTTTCTGGTGTTTCAAAAGAATGCAATGAATTATGTTTAATGATAAAATAACATTCTTTATACTTCTTACTCCCAGGGAGTTCACTTATGGGACTTACAAGACAGAGTTTTAGTGAGAAAGTATCAAGGTGTTACACAAGGATTTTACACAATTCACTCGTGTTTTGGAGGTCATAATGAAGATTTCATTGCAAGTGGCAGCGAAGGTAACATCATTCCCCATTGTGCAGAAAACTGGAACACTGTATCCTTCCTATATCTTACTTTTATAATGTTGTTAGCAATTGTCATCTATAAAAGCAAGCAACTGGTTCATTAAATAAGTTTGAGGAGCACTGAGATTGTGGCATACTTCAAGAAATAATTGTGTGCCAGCGGAAAGGATCTTTTGAGAGGATGGTAGTAGTAGAAAGCATTAATAACTCTTTTGTGTTGCTTCTCTAAAGCAAAAGCATCTGCACAGTTTTAATTAGAAGTGGGTGGGGTGTTCTTAAGGCTTTTTCTTTTTGTGGTATGATACTTAGGCTTATGTTTTGAATCAAAAATACTTCTGAGAAGTAACAGCTTCATTTGCCTGTTGAGGATATAGGTGTGGTGAGTTTATTTTAATTTCAGTAGAGTTATCATCTTAATTAGGACGGAGTAGTCTCAAATTAAGCAGTTGTTGACATACCCTGGTAGGGTTTCTTGGTGATCAAAGGCTTTGTGGTATGTTTTTATTCAACTGTCTGTGGCAAGAATAGAAATTAGTTAATGGTTTATATCTTGAATTCGTTCAGTTTTGTCACTGATGTAATGCTGTCACCTCCTGTGGAAGTCACTTAAGATTCAAGCCTATGCAGGGCTAAGAATTACACTTGGTATGTGTAAGCAATCACTGTTAGTACTATGTAACTCACAGCTGTTAGGAAATAAGGTTGGCCAGGATACTTATTACTATCCTTTTCTGGAAACTACCAAATATGTCTAAAATAAAAACCAAATTTCACCCTCTGACCAGACCCAGTGGAATATGACTGAAGGACAGCACCTCCAGTCCTCCAATCCAGTGTGAACCTCTTTTCATGGTTGAACAAGGTCCTTGGTTTGAGACCCAAGTACCTGAAAGTTCAGTATTTGTGTTGAGCCATGCTGATGTGCATGTGTAGGTGTACATACTACAGTGCACCAGTCCTTTTTTTTTCGCTGTTTTTATTTATTCTTTGTTATCTTCATTGCCTAAAAATTACTGAGCAGTGGTTGAAACTGATGGCACTCTATTTAATAGATTTGGCCTGTCTGAAGCTGTTGCCTCTCTGTGCTGGATTGTCGCAAATGTGGTTACTGAGAAAGTCTATGTACAAAACAAATAACATCACATTGTCAAAGCCTTTTTAAAAAAAATAATAGATTGATTATGTTGTCACAACCTCTTAAAGTATGTTGTCAGCTAGATAGGCTTTTTTCAAACACTTGCATCAGTAAGAAGAAAATGGAGGTCTCTTTCTGAGATGGAAATTGACTGCTGCCTTTATCTAGCTAACTTGTTTTTTCCAAAACAAAATACAGGCATTCTGACAAGCACCAAAATACTGGTTTGTGTTTAGGCTTTGATTCTCCCAGACAGCAGAGGCTTGCGTGTCCAGTGTTTAAGCAGAGAGTGAATTGTGTTGTTTGATGAATAGCGTGGATATGTAGTCTCTTGAAATCGTAAGTGGAATGTAAACACAACCAGAACATTTGCATCAATACAAGTATATATAAAGGTGGTACACTCAAATGAGCTGATTCAACAGAAGACAATTCAATTATCACATGGTTCCATGATGCTATTCTAGCAGGTAGGTCAGAGAGCGAGTTTGTTTTGTGAGGGGCTGGGAAGAGGAATAGAGGAAGATTGGTTTGTTTGCTAAGCCTTCAGAATGACATCTGCACTAAAACCTTTCAAATAGATTAAAATACTTTAATTTGATATGTTAGACCTAAATACTAGGCTTTTGAGTAATACTAGTAATAAATACTTGTTCAGTTTGTATAGCTCTGTTTCTAGGAATGTCTTTGGAATATTCCAGAGGACAATCCACAGACTTGTTAAAGGCTGCTAGTCTACAGTTGGCAGGGGCGGGGTGGGGGGAAACAAACACCTGTAGTAATTTATTCTTAAATATGGTCGGTTATAAAGCAGTAACACTTCTCTAAAAATTGCAGTGGAGTATCTGACCAGTTCACTATTCTATTTCTAGCATGTTACTAGAAGTAATTAAAAGCTTCCTATCACAAAGTAAGATCTGTAGCATTGTTTATTGCATCTACTTTAATATGTACAAATTCATATCTTTAAATACCATACAAGAATTAATTGTTGCCAAAGACAGTAATAGCTCACAATTTGAGACATTAAGCTTCGTTGCCCTCTCCCATTTGCTCTGTTTGCACTTTCACTGGAATGTTTTACATCTTTAGTATCAAGATGTATTTCATAAACTGTAGAGCTGTGATCTTATCTAGTACTCATCAACAGGTGGTAGTTGAAAATATTCTGCCTTGGTACTCATGACTTTATAATGCATATACTAATCTGTAAATACAATTGTTGGAGGGGAAAAAAAAATCTGCAAGACTTCCTTTTGAATAAGATTACAACTCTATATCTTTAATTTAAGACCAGCTTGGTTTTTCTCTTTAGTCATGTATTGGCTTATTTACATTGTAGTCAAACGTTTTTCTTCAAATACCAAGCTTAGTAGACTTGCAAGTGTTAAAAGGGAATGTTTGTCTTAGTGCAAGAGCTTTACCCATATTCTTTTGATCACTTTTAGAAGAAAAATGTTGTTAGTGCTATTGCACATTCAGCAGACATGGGTTTTAGACATGGGTTTGACAACATTAATGGGTTTTTTAGTTGCTGAGAGCTTGTGTGAAAGTGCTATTTGATATGACAAATTGGTCTGTGCAGAGCACTGTTTCTCACTATGTTTTTTTTGAACACATATTTTATTTAGATCACAAAGTATATATTTGGCACAAGCGTAGTGAGCTGCCAATTGCGGAGCTGACGGGGCACACACGTACTGTTAATTGTGTGAGCTGGAACCCGCAGATTCCATCCATGATGGCCAGCGCATCTGATGATGGCACTGTTAGAATATGGGGACCAGCGCCTTTCGTAGACAACCAGGATATTGAAGGTAAAAAACAGAGCGTGTGTGTGTCTGTTTTCTAATTACTAAAAGCTTACATCAAAGGGAGTTGGTTTGGTGGATTTTCTTTACCATAAATAGGATAGAAAAGTGCTTTTAACTCTTGGGTTAGAATAATTCGTTTTACTAAAAAAGAAGTTACTGGGTTTTTATGCATGGCTGTTGATTTTTATCTAAGTTATTTATATTTGTGAATAAAAAGGAAACAACTGGTACTTCCAAAATGATATTCAAATTTCTGACATAGCCCTATAGAAAACTGTGGTGTCACTAAGACCTCAGGATTATATTAATTTATTTATGTAGACTTCTTAAAAATCTTGCCTCCAATTGCTTGAGGCTTAATAACATACAATGTTATTAAAATTTAAATAATGCATTCTGACCACACTGCAAATTGAATAATGGTATTATAGTGCTTACAAAGGGAATCTCCAAAGTCTGGAGAGAGTGAAGTTTCGCACCATAAAATCTGTATGCAATCGATGCTTTCCTAACCATCCGCAATCATCTGTGTCCAAGAGAGACACACAGTGCAACTTTTTTCGCTGCCAAAATGCACAGTTGCTCCCAATCCTTCTTGCCTCCCCCCCCCAGAACTGTTAACAAGATGACCAGTGGGGGTTGTTCTGCAGTTTATAGGCTTCTGTCATTACACATTCAACCTTGTGGTAAAGATTTACAGTAGACATTAAAATTAAATACAGTATATCCCATTGCCACAGGACCTCGTGTCTAGTATGTGTGAACACGAGTTCAAGGGGAACCTGGACAAAGTAATGAAAGAGAAACCCATTGAGTGCTGCTAGATAAGTAAACACCTCTAGTTCAGAATGTCCCTTAGGTGAAAATGGCTGAAAGTTGGAAGGATATTAGGAGGAAGAATTACCTCCTCTCCCCGCTCCTGTGCTTTCTGATGCATCTGCTTCTGGTCTTGGACTAGGTGGACCAGCTTGGCCAATCTCCTGTTTGTAATGCCTTGAATGCACCATAAGGACTCACAGCCTATCCTCCAGTTGGTTTTACTTGTGGTTTTGTTTGTTTTTCTCCAATTAGCTGCTTGCTCACTCTTTCTTACTTCCTCCAGAAGATGAGCTAGTAAATGCCATAAAAATAAAAAAAATAGAAAATTAATTTCTCACAGCAGTGCTTCCACAAGAGGTGTAGGTGCATGGAATAATACCTAACACCTTAGGAATCTTAAATGGATGACAGACAGCTCTGTAATTAGCACACTCCCCCGGGACTTGAATGCAAATGTGTGTTATTTCTTTTTGGAAGAGATGCTTTTTGAGTACCAACACCTAACGTGCTAGATTAATCTCTAAATTAATATGAATAATGAATCTAAAATAAGTAATTTTTAGCATGGGATTTAGCTACAGCATAAGATCCACTAACTAATGCATGTTCAGTAAAACTGTAAATACACTGTATTAATGACCTTATAGAAATATTAACTATTGATAAGATCTTCAAGATGTGATTTCTTTCTCTTTTGTTTTTGCTCAGAGGAATGCAGTAGCATGGATAGTTGATGGCGAATTTGGAGGAGACGACTTCAGTTTAACTTAATTAGTCGTATTTTAAATGGCTTGGGATTTGGTGCAAACAAACATGATTGATAGCTGGACAGACATGCTCGTCATGAAAAAGAACCATTTCTGAAGCCCGGTTGGGGCCAAACATTTACCACCTTGCTTCATAGTAACCAGTCGAGATGAAGCACGTCGTTAGAACGTTGTTGGACACCGTGTTGAAATTACCCCCCCATCGGTTGTGAAGAACTGTGCTACATTCAGGCTAACCATTGAACTCAGTATATATATTTTTCCCCCCTGCCTTTTTGTCTGGCAGGCTACTGTTCTTGTTGCTCTTCTGTGTAATGAAGTTTAAATGCTTGTTTGGAACACTTTATTTAACAGTTTAGAAGGCTTGATAGAAAGAGTGCTTTAGTCTGAAGAGTATACATTGGATAGGAAAGTATTTCCTTCTCTTGTTTCTCAAGTCTCTCTCCGCCTTACTTAGCTTGAGATCTTTGCAGCTTGGTTCATGGATTCTAGCCTTGCCCGTTGCGCAGTATATATAAATTGAGATGATAAACCAATGAACTATGTCAAAAGCACTCTCAGTATCACATTTGACAAAAAGTTTTGTACTTTTCACATAGCTCGTTGCCCTGCAAAGGGGTTAACAGCACAATTTTTTAAAAATAAATTATTTATAGGATTAAAATGACTTCATTTGTATACATTTGGAATTAAAACAATGCAGGAAGTGTTGTGAAACACGGTATCACTGATGCTTTTCCGGAGTGTCTTGAGACCCAATCAAAAGCAGTGGCTGGAAGGAGCTTTACATAGGCAGTGAAGCTTGTTTTTCATGGAGGAACTCACTGTTCATCTTAACAGATAAGCTTTATTACTTAGAAAAAAAAAATCGTTCAAGTGTGCACCACCAGACTAAGTTTAAACAAGACAAGGTCTTTTTGGTTTTTTTAATTACATAAATATATGCAGCAATGCTGGTGTAAAAGGTAGACTACACCTCGAGGGAAGAATGTGTTGAAAGTCCTTTCTTCACAAAGTCAACATTTTGTAAAAACAATTAACATACAAAGCATAATTAAACACTTGTATTATGATGGAAATTTTTCTTTATTTGATAAACAAAGGTGTATAGAGTTTCTTTTTGAGAATATACTTCTAAGTTTGCAGATTTAAATGCCTCTGCCAGACCTTGTTGCAAGCTGGTGCTGTGAACATCTAGACAAATCTAGGAATAGTTCCACTAATACCCCATGTTAAGAAAAGAGAAAGACATTTATAATTTAAGTATTTATTCTTTTTGATGTAAACAGATGGCTTGGCATCTCTGTGCTTCTGCACTACACACAAATTCATTATGGGATGGCACTGGATTCCCTATTGCCACCTTGGGTGGAAAGGTAATGTTGGTACTGCTGTAAAGTAAAGAGGGAGCAGGGAAGGGCATGTCACCAAGAACGGATGTGAACAAAGTGTGGACTTCATCCTTTAATGAGATAATAATCTAGTGTCCTTATTAGTCATGTGTGGAAGAAGGGTGGGGGAAAGTTTGCCAGAGTTCCTGGGAGAAGCATAGCCACTTTGATGAATGGGAATGTGGTGTTTAACATAAACAGTCCCTTTTTTCTTTCCCAGAAAAACAAAGTGAAGCTTAGCAGGTTAGATTTTTTTTTTTTTCCTAGATTCCAGGCATCAGGTGGTGGGGGTTTTTCTCGCCTTGTGTGTAAAGTTAAACATGATTTAAGATTCTGATACTTTGGTTGAGACCAGCCCTGAATCTGACATACTCCTCTTTTAGTACCTCCAAAATGAAGTAGGAACTTAACATTCTTATCTTCAGTCTAGTACATTTGTCTTAAAATTAAGGTGAATTTGTTTGATAGCAATTACTGTTCCACAGTACTGGGAATACATGGGTAAACTTATGACTACAAATCAGTTCCTTCTTCCATTAGCTAGTTCTAGAGGAAACTGTGTCTCTTCCTAGTTACAGACAGTGTAAGATTAGTCAGTCTTGTTCCTGTGGCATCGGTGTTGCAGGGAAACAGACAATTTCCTGAGGTCAAATTTGACTAAGCTAAACCTTTGGGTTTTAAATAAAAATTAAGTATCTAAATTGTAAACAGTGTTTTATATGTTCAAAACATGGTATAATTCATAAGCAATACCAGTATGTGAGTCTTTGGAAGCTACCCTAGTATTGTCTTACTCTGGAACTTACATTTTCAAACAAAACATTATTTAGGGAGAGTAAAGAGAATAATCCTGGTTTTAATATCTCTTAAAGTCTCATACAATGGTCTGGCACTACTTGCTTACCTCATACTCATGGGACTTCAGTGGGAACTTTAGGCAGGGGGTGAAGGCTGGATCAAATCTCAAGTTTAGATTTAAAGTCTCATATGGACTTCAGCAGGCATTTTTAATGTGGTGGCCGTATCTAAACAAAGTGAGACTCCTTAACCTGGTACAAACTGTGCATGGGCTGATGCCTACTTTCTGCTGCAATGCATTGTAATTAGAAATTTAAACTTAGTACTTTTACCAAAATACTGCCCCTCCGTTCTGGGGTTTCTCTTCTGGACTTGGTTTGTACCTCTAAAATACACTTCAGGTATTTAGAAGCAGAGTTAGGGAGCAGCACATGTTCTGATATCTCCACTTTAGTTTTGTGGTGCAACTATGCAATGTAAAGGAAAGCTCCATAGAGGTGGCACTGTGTCCAGAGTGTCTCAGTAACGGCATATTGCATAGCTGTCTGCTGCTCATGGGTGATGAGCAGAGATGAGAGAAAGGTGAGGGTAATCTTCATTTTGCCACACTACTTGGTCCCACAGTAAACTGACATTATAGATCTAGTGGTAATGACTACCATTCCAACCTGTAGATCAAAGAGGAACCTGAACTATTTCTACCATGTCACGTATTCACAATATGTGAATTGAAAAGTACCAATACTTTTTGTACACTGACTATAAAATGAGGCTATGGGGGGGGAAAAACCAAATAAGTTTGCTCATTTGCAACACGTTGATTTCCATGTGCTTAAAAATGTTCATAGGCTGGAGTCTAAGGCTGGAACAAGTACACACCCACAATACATCACTGTATTTCTAGTCAGCAGACCTGTGGTTTTAGAGAGGAAAATACTGTAAGCATGTACTCCTTTTGTAACTTTCTCTGGTCAACTGTTGGCTTAAAATATTCACAGTAGCCCCAGGTTACTGTCAAGGCAGATCTTTAAAAAAATTATGCTGAAGCATTTTATTATCTGAATGTTCTTTAGCTGTTCAGGTAAGTAATTTTCAAGGCACAATGGAGCACAAAAGGGAAAATGCTAGATCTGTCCTTGTTTTGGAGGGGAGGGTAGTGGGGGGAAATGACACCTTTGTTTTAAATTCCCTCTGTCTTCTAAAGTTCTCCAACTTTAAAGTAACTTCTTTTTATGATTAGAGCAAAGATGCAAGCTAGAAATCTGTCCTGATCTTGCCAGTTACTTCTCAACTTGGCTTCAAACAGGTAATGTTTAATAAAACACAGTATATTGTTGGGAGTTTGTGTCTAGCTGTATACTTTTACACTGCTGTGATACTCCCACCCAAAATCAGTTTTGAAGGCTTCCTTAGCAGGAAACTGTGACTCCTACAATTAGCTGTAGTTTGAGGGGAGGTGTTCTAGACCCAAATGGGGAGGGAGGTAGAGAAAGATGGATGGGATGGATGTAAAAAGCAGGATTTACTGACCAACAGACAAACTACTGTAACTCAAGGGGGAGGAGGAAAAATGCACTTTCAATAGTTTGTCCATATTTTTAGCTACAAAATAAACTTGTATCTAATTTTTTTTGAGACAACTATTAAGAGGAACACCCATCCCGTAAATGGCTAATGCTCCTTTTGACCTCCTCCTGTCTTTTCCACATTGGCTTAAGTCCATTTTCAGCTGCCATACTTAATTTTGAAAACTACTTTTAATGATGTTTAGAAAGAAAAAAAATCATTAACTCTGACACTTTTTAAAACAGGGTGGACTTAATTGAAGTGTGCAGTGTTGAACTACTGCTGCAGTAGCTGCCTCTAGTTGTCGAAATAAACTGTAGACAAGTTTTCTGTCTATTAATCCAGATAATCTGGATTCAATAAAACGTCTGTGAGAGTGTTGCTCCCATCTGGTATGAATGTGTGTGTGCATGTGTTCCATGAACAGACAGAGAACCAAATGTTCTAGGTACTTGTCATGTCTTATTGCATACTTTAAGTCGTGTGTATGTGAAGTGTCCTTTGACCGGAAGGTTTTGGTTAATATCAGTATATTTTTATAAATTTGAAATTCATTGTGCCCCATCTTTTTTCTTAAACATTTTTCATTGTTAGGGTATATGTGCTAGATTTGAATCTTTAACATTTTTAGGCACAGATGGAAAAGTTATTGGCTCCTTGAAAACTTATGGGACAAAATGGATCCTCAAAGCATGTATGTACTTACAAACCAAGCTGTAGAGATCAAGAAAAGAACTTTATTGTTGATCTCAAGATTTCTAAATTGTCAAGATTTATATGGAGTTGTGGTGGAACTAGTTAACACTTAGAGCTTTTGGTATGTAATGACTATTTGCTATGGACTGATATTAAATGTTTCAAAGGATTGCGTTCTTAAACTTTCTGGATTTTTGTTACTCCTCGGATTATATTAAGTAGTTAAAAATTTCTTTGCTATATTACATTAAAAACATAAGAACTTTGGGTCTCGTATTTATTTTCACTTGTTTTACTAATTATTTACAGAACACCGTTTTAACTTTTTTATTTTATAAACGTGTAGTATTTTAAACATATCTTTAAAAATTGTTCAATTGGAACTACATTAATTTCTGATTTGTTTTTATTAGGATTTTTAAAAAAAAAAATACACTTTTTCCATGTTGGTGCACAGCACTTAACAGAAATGTTTGTATTCCCTTTCTTTCAATTCAATAAACAGAATAAATAACTGGAATGAATAGTTCTTAGTTTCCCTAACTTCACTTATGACTGACTTGGATGTTAATTTCTTGATCATTAATTATAGATTTCTTCCATATTTGTAGTATTTCACTTCCTTGCTAGGAAAATTAATTTGTGGCAATTTAGCTGCAGCTGAATTCAGTGTTGTGTGCAGGCTTTCCAGTTTTTTATGTTTGGCTCTAATCTACCTCACGCTTGTGTTTTCACTGTACCTTTAGCAGTTGACTTGCCTGTGTCTCGTTCTGTGCTTATCTAACTTGTTGAACATCTGCTCCTTTGAGGCTCCATGAACACCTCGATTCCTTAATGCTGGAGCTTGCTTAAATACCGGACATGGGTTGCTTTAGGTGATTGGTGGGTTTTGTGGGGTTTTTTGATACTTCATGTTAAGAAGGTGCTCCTGAAGTACTTGCATCTGCTGCTTAGACTTCTCTTAAACTGGAGATCAGGGACCTCCAGACTTCTATCTGAAGTTGACCTAAGCAGCTTTTGTGGCTGAGAGCTCTCAAAGCTACTTCTCAACTGTTGCCTTTGTTCCCTCCAACTAAGCCTACATTCTTGTCCCTCTTCCCTGTGCCTTAAAACAGGACCTCATCTTTGTCCTGCATTTTAGGCATTTTTTCATTTGGCTCTAGCTAATGTTCTGTTAAACAAAAAGCTGTGCCTAAATTTGCCCTCCCCTTCCTGTAGCTTTTCCAAACTCAAACCTTTTGCTGAAGTGCATTCAATTTTTTAATTCTTTGAGCTTCTATATTGATTAGAAGAGGTCTTTACTCCCTCTAGTAGCACCTTTGTATTAACTTTATTCCCTCTCTTACAGTTTAAGCAGTGTATAGATAATTACGGCTTAAATGCAGCTGCAAACAGAAGGGGCATGCCTTACTCGTTTCCATGTGCTGCTTCCCTTGGGTACTAGGATTTGCAGGAGGGTTGATAGATTGTAGAACCACTTCAGCCATAAATGATCCACACAGCAGATAAAGTAAGTTAGTTTTTTGGCTCGGTTTGTTACTGTGCTTCATCTGCTGTCCTGTGTCTGCCTTTAACTGGTGGGAAGAATGCAAGAGAAGCAGGTATATGATTTCTATTGAACTGAAATTTCAGCATATGTAAGATTTAAAATTAATTGTAATTTTTTTTTTAAACCTTTCAGGTTATTTAAAAGAAATTATGTAAGGAACCTGATAGTAGATGAGCATTTCATAATGAGCTTAAATCCAAACTCTGCCTGAGGCTGGGTGCTTCTCCAGAGGGGCAGTTTCTGGTTTACTCTGTCACTTTACACCTTGGCCTATGCTTTCCATGCTGCCTGATGCATCCCTCTGCTACTTTGCATGTGTTGCACATGCTTAGGGTATCAACTCATTACAGAAAGATGGCAGCCTTCAAAAGACCTATAATGGTCTGAAGAGTAATCACTGAAGTTGGTATGTCTCCAATGTTTCTGCCAAAGATAAGGTGGTTAATATACTGATAACTGCATGGTGGTCCATATAGCCCAAATTTTTGTATCACTACCTCTAATCGCATCATTACCATATCCTTAGAGGCAAAAATGGTCTGGTCTTAGCATTTGTACAAAATCCTAGAGAGTTTCTTGTGAGAAAAAGCTAATAAAGCTATGCTGCTACTGAACAGATAAATATTTGCTTCCATGGGCTTATCAGGGTTTCAGATTGGTTGTTAACCTGCATGTAGAACTGTTCTTAGGACTACTAGTCATACTATTAATCCCACTGATTTACTGTGTTCCATAATACAGAACTATTTCAGAAAGAAACAGTAATTTACTAAGATGAGGCGATAAGTATATTCTTTAATAAAACAGGCTAAATAACCAACAGTCTTTAGCTAATGATTTATTAGGGGAAAACATGCTATTGTACATATTTTAATTAATCCCCCTCAAGTGCAGTACTGTAACAGCCACCTAATGTCTCTGAAAACTGTTGAATGACTAGTATCTTAGCAAGTTGACCAGGCTCTAGCCTGTGGGTGAGGAAAAGAGCTTGATAACTTTTTTTAAAAGTTAGAATCCCTATAGGCCAGGGATTTTCATAGATAATTTCATCAGCTTTCTATAAATCATAGCTAATCATTTGAAGGAAAAGCTAATGGTCCCCTCATGAAGTTATACTTGGATACCTCAGTTCCAAAGGGAAATACATTCTGGTGAGTGACTAGGACAGAATCTGTTTATCATAGTGATAAAGTTAAGTGAATTTTTATTTAAAATCAGTCTAAAGTTTGCAATTGTCTTAAATTCTGTATAGTAAGTTTGGATTTAAATTGTGCTGTTCTCCCTTGATGGAGACCCAGAAAATAGGGAGTTTGTTTTGATTCTTACTACTATGAAATTTCTGTGCATCTCCCATGAGATAGATGACTGTAGGATCCCTATTTCCAGCTAATGAACTACATTTTAGCAATTACAAATACATTTTCCCTATTGCCAACACTGAGCTCTGTGAAGATCTCTGTTAAGGCAGGAAATCACCCTGTACAGTAAGGAAGGCTTCAAAATTACCAGTGCAATTACTCAGAATTGTAGTCTCTGGAACATGCTACTGAGGTTTTTACAACTATTATAACAAGTTGTTAGCTATGAAGGAACAGAGAATTTATTTATATAAACAAGTGGGGTGGGAAGTTTGCATTCATATAAAAAATTAGTATTTGACAACCACCACTTAGAACACAGATCTGGGTTTTTTGTTTTTTTTTTTTCTTTTTGTTGGCCTATCATGGTTAATAATTCACTCTTGAGGAAGGAAGTGGGGAGGAATCCACAATAACATACCTCTAGGCCAGGGATATAAATTAAGACAGATGCTACTCCCATGTTTTTTTTGTTTCCCAGATATGTTCTTTTCCCTTACCCTTCCCTGTCCTGCTCCCTTCTCTGAAGAAACACTTCCCTCAGTAGAGGAGAATAGAAGCCTTTCATAGTGAGTGATAAATTTTACCAATTCCATTAGGGAAGGGGTCTACCCTATCTAATCTCATCACTGTAATTCCAAGATGCTGGTAGTTAGAAATCATTGAAGACAATGTATCTTACAACCATTCTCATTAATAATAAGCTCTTATCACAAAAATCATGTCTTTAGTATAAGATACAAAATTGCTTGTTTAAGTGGTGGACTTACAGATTAACGATTACGTTTCTCAGTGTGAAACATCATTAATGAAAGTTATCTACTGTTAGTGCTATGGCAAGGACTTAAGCAGCTTACTAACACTGCTCTTTCTTCTAATAAATAACACCCAAAATATGTGTAGTATGGGTTTTTTCACATACAAATAAGATAATTTAATTGCCTACCATATAAGCTGCTGCAAAAGTTGCTGACTTTCCTTTCTTCTAGTTTTATTTGCTCTCCTTTTTCTAGACCTACATCCTGTCTGGGTTTCAGCTTTATAAGGCAATACTTTCTGTAGTTTGACTTTTGTGGTGTTGAGTAGTCAGTGGCATGCAGCTGCAGTAGCTGTTTCCTTAGCTATTTTTTAATTAGCATAATTTTCAGCACTCTTTCATCTTTGCAACAGCTGAACTTGGGACTCCATCCGTCATAATTTTAAAGCCAAACTTTTCCTAGAACAAACATTGAACACAAGGTATCTAGAGAAATCAAGCTTCAGTGTTGCCTTTTCACTGCTGGCCATGAAAACAATCTGTTAACTACAGCTGTACACCAAAGAAAAGTAGTTACAAAGGAAAACTTCCTAAGTTTTAGGACTTAAAAAATACAGTTCTGTAATCAAGTGTTTCACTTGATGTGTTCGTTTCAAAAAACCTGTTTCTGTGCACATATAAAAAATTTAAGGACAGTTATTGGACAGTGAGGGTACAAACTTGGGTTTATAATACTTATCACTGATGCAAAAGCTGCACAAAAAGAACTTAAGTTTGCTGGTGTTTTTAAAGCAAAGTCACACCAGAATTAGATATGGAAATAGCAGGTTCATGGGGTAGTGACTGCAGATAGCCTTTTGCTCTGTAACCAACTCCAGCCCTGGTGCAATATGATGTTTACTTTGTATGGAGGTCTATAATGTATTTCAATAACAAAACAGGAGTTAAAGGGAAAAAGCAAGTATTAATCATGTTTCTTATCTGTTTTTCAGTCTTACACATAAGTGCCACTTTCACCAAAGGGACCTTAATCCATCCAAACACAAGACTTCATATAGGTTATTGGAGGGAGGGATGGAAAGGGAGAAAAGCATAACTTTTATTCCATTGCTTTTTAGCTGGAAAAAACACTGACACAAAGATGCAAGCTGTGCTACGGTTCCACTTTAAAATCTATATTCCAAGTGCTGCTTCAGACTACGCTCTAATAGGACAGCTTGACAGCCAGAGGCACATCCTGACACCTTTCAGTAAGAAGCAGACATGATTGCTGCATTTAAATTTGTTCTGGAACTACCATATTACCAGCCCACACTGCTGAAATGAGTTTCCCTTCTGACCATTTAATTCCTATGAGATCAGTTCTGTAAGCAAGGATTTCATCTTACAGAAGCAGCAGCTCCAGCAGTTTGGGTTGTAAAGGAACAAAAACAACTGCTACACAGATCCAATGTCTTTTGAAAATATTTTATGTTAAAAATACAGAAAAATACTTCTTGTTCAAAGAGGAAAAATATACTGCATGACAACACTTATCTAGGTTTGTTCGGAAGGTGTCTGTGGCTCTGCAACCAGTCACTGGAGTGATGACCCAATTTGGCAGCTAATGGTTCTTTTTCAACTTCTCAATCGTTTATCAAAGCCAGAATCATACTGTGACAAAACAGAAAACATGATACCAGTGGATTACTGAAGCATGTGCAAGTAGGAACAGCTATCGTTTTCATGAGAGAACTGCACTTGATTCTGAAATAGAAAGTCAAAGCAACCATGTTATGTGCTTTGCTTATAAAGACAAGGACTGCAGAAGTAATACTGCAGCAGAAGAACAGTAGTTCTTCCATCTTGTAGTTAGTGGCCCCATCACAGAACTCATCTGCAACTTAGCCAGATCAACTTTATTTTCTAAAACAGAACTTGAAAAATAAACTTGGTCCTCAAGATTATTTCCATTCTAAATAGGCCACTTATTCTAGGTGCTGAAATCATGTAACTCTCTATATTGTAAAGTGGTTTTGAGATTAAGGAGTAGTCTGAGTTTCCAAATAATGTTTGATGAGAAAGAATAAAGGCATATAATGAGCCCGCAGATAGCTGTCAAAATATATTATTGAGGCTTAGCAGGATGCAAAAGGTAACATATGAATACCAGCAATTACACTAGCAGAATAGAGGAGATAAAAATAGCTGGCAAACAATTCCTTTGTTCCTTGGGAACAATTTTTCAAACTAACCTGTAAAGGTACATGAAGAAACAGAGCAGATGAAAGCCTAGTTTAATCATGGCTTCCTTCATGTGCGATTTCAGTTGTCCTCGGTTATGGATCTCTGTGGGATCAAATACCCCCATGTTTCCACTTGGCACCATAATGTACCTGAAAGTTTAAGAACAAAACAAAAACAAAACCAGAAGCATAGTCATCAAAACATTAGGGAGTGTTGGGAAGGGGAGGGGGAAAGCTTGCACAGAAGGGACTTTCATCTACAGACACATTTCACAATTCAACATAAGTAAGCTCTCTTTTAATTCTGTTTCAGTTTCAGGATATTGCGTGTATCTCTGCCACTACAACCCATGAACAAAGAATAAGAGGACAAGAAGTACTAAAAGCATCAGCCCAGCTTCCCATGTATAAATGGGAGAATTTTCAGGTAATAGCCAATTCCAGTTCATTTTAATTGCTGTTCATGGTTACTCAGTGTTGCGAAGGAAACATCCACCCACAGTGGAAAGATGCATTAGATGAAAGGGACTAGAAAAGAATTAATTTAGATAAGAATTAGTGATTTATTTACCAAAAAAACCCATATAGATAATCACAAACTCCAGTGGACAAAATGAGATAGCATAAGACAAGACAAAGGATCTGCGTATTATTCCCATCTTTGTCACAACCATCCTGCGTTATCTCAGCAGAGACACTGAGGCTGACGGGATGAGAGATTGGGCAGAACTGAAGTAGTTATGTACTGCTGTCCGAACCCAAATAAGAACAAAAGCTGAGTGAAACAAAGCGAAACATAAGCAAAAGGAATAATAAAACCAGCAAAACGAATGTTTATGTCCTGTGAAAATTCAACAAGCAGCACATTGTTTTGTCGTAAGCATCTCCCAAGAAAGCAAATGCAACCATATGAAGTTCTCACTCCATCTGAGCTTAGTATAGTACAGTATTGTTATTTCACTTAAATGTCACACAGGCTCTACCTTCCTGGAATAATACTCTTTCTACACTGGAATTTAACTCCCCATCTTACACCTGGAGCAGAAGCCAGGTCTCAGAACAGAACACTTTTGGATTTTCTTTATATACTTGAAGAATGGCACCACTTGTACTCCAAAAGGCACTCCCCCACCTCTTACAGCATTCATTATTGTGCTGGTTTCAGCTGGGATAGAGTTAATCTTCTTCATAGTAGCTAGAATGGGGCTATGTTTTGGATTTGTGCTGGAAACAGTGCTGATAACACAGGGATGTTTTAGTTATCGCTGAGCAGTGCTTACCCAGAGCCAAGGCCTTTTCTGCTCCTCACCCCACCCCACCAGTGAGGAGGCTGGGGGGGCACAAGGAGTTGGGAGGGGACACAGCCGGGACAGCTGACCCCGACTGACCCAAGGGATGTCCCAGACCATACGATGTCATGCTCAGCAGATAAAGCTGGGGGAAGAAGAATGAAGGGGGGGATGTTGGGAGCGTCTTCCCACGTCACCATTACATGTGCTGGAGCCCTGCTTTCCTGGAGATGGCTGAACACCTGCCTGCCCATGGGAAGTGGTGAATGAATTCCTGGTTTTGCTTTGCTTGCGTGCGCGGGTTTTGCTTTACCTATTAAACTGTCTTTATCTCAGCCCATGAGTTTTCTCACTTTTACCCTTCCAATTCTCTCCCCCATCCCACTGGGACAGGGAGAGAGCAAGCAGCTGCGTGGAGCTTAGCTGCTGGCTGGGGTTAAACCACAACAATTTTAATAATAGGAGGGGAAGTAAGGGAACAAGAAACAAGGATGTTTTCTAGCAGGAGACGAAAAAAAAAAGTTAAGACCACAGTATTTGTCTGTCTTTCACACAGGCATTAAAAAACACTGCAGCATATTTGACTAAGAAAGACAATTATGTCCCATTAAAAATAGTTCACGTGAAATACTTACAATTTGAAATTCTCTTCTAAATTTGAAGTTTTAAGCGATTGTTCTATTTTTAGTATTACAACACAAATGATTGTCCATTTACTGGGAATGTAATGCATTTTATTGGAATAAAAGGAAGAACACAAGTTTCCTGTACTAATTTATCCTAGAAATATAGTGCATAGTTTCCTTATATCTCTAGGATATGAATGTCATAAAGGTAGTATTTATTAATTTTGCATTTTAAGAAGAATGATAACACTTAAATGATGCAACTTAATTGCGGAACCTGGGACATAGGTTTTCGAAGAGGCCCACAAGCTTTTATTATACATCTAAGGAACTGTAGTCACGGACACAGCAATGCTAGATGCTGACAAACCCAACTCAAGCCAGTTGTCATACTCTAAACAGGAAAAAACTTCTGCAGCAAAGCCACACAGAACAAGAAAACTGCCAGCTTTAATGAACATACACACTAGTGCCTCCAGTAGCTCCATTCAGTGGAAGCTGTGCCACAGCAACAGGGCACTTCCCTCCAGATTAGACAATTTTGTAAAGGATGTGGAAGTCCCGGTAAGAATTTTCATTGTATTTTAAAGATTTTTTTTTTTTTTTTTTTTCTACTTGTTCAGTTTTAAGAGGGGTATGATCTACTTAAAGACATGGCAAGAATCACATCATTTGGACGTATTGTCTCAAGCAGGTCTATACAACAAAGAAGAAAGGGAAATGTTCAACTTTTTTTTTTTTTTTTAAGAGTTGCTTTCATTTTGCCTACTCACATTCAAAATTTCCTTTGTAATTCTTGCTTCTTTTACATAGTAGCAGGTCTAAGAAATATTTAAGAACTAAAAAAAACCCCTATTTTGAAATATGATTATATTTCAAGTAAGCTGCTTTAATATCTAGTTTTAAAGCAAGGATAATGTGAGACAGTCTAGTTTTGTCTCACATTCTCTTGTTTTAAAACTAGTTATTCAAGCAGCTTATTTGCTATGGCTCACTGGAGATTACTGAAATCATTGAGACAATTAGTAAATTAAGCCAGCACTGCCTGTAACTGCCATTTACTCATCAAGATTAAGCAGGTTTTGAAGGAAAGATAATAAGGGGAAGGGATGATTATCCTACCTTTCTCTCTATTATCACTTAGATATACTACAAAGCACAGACTTCTTCAATCTCAACACAATTATTTTTATTTCTGTACTCATCTTGGAGTAGAATGATAATCTTAAACCTTTCTGAATTCATGTGCAGCAACATTTACTCCAGAAATTGGTTACTGAAACTCTGTAACATATGAAGAAAAATTCAAACACATTCAGCTGATGCTAAAAGTTTGCAGCTCATGATAATGGGTTCACACTTCATCTGTTCCCACTTAATCCTAGTTTAGTAACTGACACCTTCTCCTCTCTTCAGTGTATTCAAACTACTTTACAGTCCACCAGTTTTCTGACTACCATACCTTTTGTCCATTGATCATTGAGTCAAATGTAAGTTCTATCCCAAAACATCAGATTTCCTTTATAATGCTAAACAACTCTCTTGCTTTCGCAGACCTCTAACTCCTTCACTACAGATAGGATAGTCCAGGCTATTGATGTGGGTGAAACTCCTCGATCCTCAGGAAGAAGGTAGGATTAGTAATACAAGCTTAACGTTTTGACTTCTTTTGGCAGGACAGGCAAAGTATCATATTGTCATATTCATTTACTGCTGACACCACAAATCTAAAATTGAGGAAACAATCCTGGATTTTAGGATATTCAGAATGTCTACCCCACGTATGACAAATATAAAATGAGAGCTGTCAATTCAACACAGCAGTCAAAGCTTACTGCCTGAAGTGTGGAAATGGAAATAATTGTATCTTTTTGAATTCTCTCTGACCAGGTTTAGAAGGGAAGGCAAGTGGCTACTTTAAACATTAACATAAGTAAGCAGAAAGAAGCAGCAAAGGGGTAACCAGTACAAGAAATCTTCAAAGCTTCAAAGAAAATGCATTCTTTCTCTAGCGTCTCTGTAGAAACAGTCTAGCCTAAATGAAACATCAAATGCAAATTCCATACTTGCCAGCAGATACCAAAGGGAATACTGGTCATTTTATGCAACGGTGTATAATACAGCACTTACAGGTGGCCAAACAAAACTATCCCTATGTGTGTGCATTTAAGCACTCAAGTTACACTGTCTCATACTACTCCAGCTCAGAAACATCTGAAGGCTTTGCTAGCAGTTTTGTAGAAAACAAGGGTGATAAATGCATGGTTATTTTGCCCAAGAACAACAAAGTTATCAGTAAAGGGATCCTCAGCTTCTTTTTAATGAGAGCTATGAAACCTCTTGTTTAATTTTAACAGCAACTCCACCTATCCCTGCAAATAGTTAGCCCTAGCAGGTTCAGGCAAACAAGAATTACAGCCAACTTTTCATACCTGTATGTTTAAACATTCGGTCTTTTGGACTTCCCATAGTATAGTGATTAGAGACAATTTGTGACAAATCCACACCCAGTTTTCATTAGCATAACACCTGCAAAGGTTCAATTCTCTGCACATCAAATGATACAAAATAAAAAGAACATTTTTGCACCGACAGTCCCAATGTTGCCACATGGAAATCCCTACTGGTAAGTAAACCATTTCAAAGCAGTGGACAGCCCAGTATACAAAGACCAGTAACACTGACAGCTGTCATAAGATGAAAAGTCTGCAAACCTTTCCAAATACAAAGAGGCAAGATGGGGGACCAAAAACAACACAAATAAGGGAGAGAGACAAGACAGTAAATGAAGGAGGGCATGGGGGATAACAGCACAAACATGGAGGATAACAAAAGGCTGAAGAGAATAACTTTTTATTCTCCCAAATCCTCCCCAACCATCACCCATGCTGACCTAAGTATTTTTACGTGGATATCACTATCAGACATACAGGCACAGCATGAAAAACATTAACAACTATGTTTGCAGTACTACTTCACAATCCCAATTAACATACTATTATTTCCTGTGAACTTGGGAATGACTCACAAATCAAGGTTCCTGGGCACTAGAAAGAATGCAAGGAAAGGCCAAAAGTTTCATATCCTTTACACTGTTGGGTTTCTTGTAATTTTAATTGCAAGGAGAGGAGAGTTTTATGTTAGTTAGATCCATGAAGACAGTTAGCAGCTCAAGAACGTAACTGAAACATCTCATCATGACACATTATTTATCTTCATACTACACTTAAAGCTAAACTAGTAACAGTGGGGAAAAAAAAAGCACACAAACCCCTTTGCACTTACCGATATATATTCCATGTTGCTACTGGCAAATTAAGGAGAAAGATGAACCAGTGCAATGAAATAAGCATTAATACCGTTACAACAGCATGGCCAATCACCTCAGGGACCACCCACTGTAAAAAGGGAAGAAAAGAAAAGAGTTATATGCACAAATGTAAATTCCTTTCTGAAAGAGAGATCTATATAGAGTTATCATCTGATTTTAATCATGTAAAACTCAGACAGAAAATTCATACCAGAAGCATGCAATTTCATCACAACGCGGGGAAATTAAGACCTTCGGACAGATTCCACGTAAGCAAGCCAGAAATCAGGCCCTAAGATATTACAACAGAGGTACTTTATCCAAGTATTACAAGAATTTCTAGAGAGAAGCACAGCAGCTGTTTGAACACAGCTATATTACACAAGCACTTAAGAAAGCAAGTTAAGAAAGTATACAGCGCTCATTTGAAATCACTGCAGAGAACAGTGGATTTAGGAATGAGAGAAGCAGATAATTAAAATCTGCACAAACACAGGACAAACACCCTTAGGCTTGGAACAGACAAGAAAGTTGATCAATATGAAAACTGGCATAGTTAAATTGGGTCAGCCCCTAGCATTAACACATTTTTGGCTTGATAGTATCCTGTAGCATTCTCTCTTACATTAAGAAAGAAAATAGCTTTAAATCAAAGTGAACACCCATGCGGAAAGGCCACACTGATGTAATGAAATCAGTTTTAAGCAGATTTGTTTAAAATAGTACTTTTCCTTCTCATAGTAAAACTCTCTACTGTTCAAGAGAGGTTAGAAATTATACAGGAGCATCAGAGAAAGTTGCTATAAAGATCTGAACAGTCACGAGTAGACAACCTTGGCGTGGCACACCTACAAGAACGAAAGCACAGAACTCAAGAGCTCTGCGAAGAGTTAAGCCTTAGTCCCAGGAATTCAGAGTAGCAGCCCATCTCAGAGTCAGAAGAACAGCCTTTTGTGACTGAATTTGCTCAAAGACGGGTATCCGAAAAAGACAAGCAGACTGAAATAAAGGATACATGCAAAATATCACCAGTCAAGGCCATTCAGATATACATTACACCCCTGTTATTTGTGATGTTAAGATGAAGGACTGTTTTCTTAAACCACATTAAATGCAAAGAAGAATAATTTACTTTATTGAGTTTTGAGCAGCATGATCTAGCATTAATGTAGTCACATTCCAAATCTGATAGTGTAATTATCTGGAGTCCAAGATAAGGAAAAATTGTATGGTAACTCAGAATACACAAAGCTTTATTTTTATCCAATAAGTTGGGGACAGCACTCTGCTCTCAGTGTAGACTGTCTTGTTCTATAGCTGATCTGCCAAAGGCACGTTTCAATTATTTACAACTCATTCCTACTTTAGGGAGAAAGTTAGGCCAGGTTTTATCTCAGGCCAAGTGATTTTATGATGTTTTTCCAACGGCAACTGTTGCACAAGTGCTAAAGTTCAGTTCAACACTTAGACCAGGGAGGCAAACTCGGTATTTTTAGTATCAGAATTATTACTACAGCACTTGAAGCCAGAACTTAAAAGGAAGAAAAAGTTAATGCACTTTTTAAACTCTCCTCACAATAAAGCTAAACAGTGCAGTTTTAAGAAGTGGATCTACTTTTTTTACATTTACAGCAACATTGGATTGATTCGTACTTTGCTAGGAAATAAGAGGGTAACATCATTAGCAAATGAACTTTCAGCAACTGAAACATGAAGATTGCAGACAGAAAAGTCCTTTCAAAAAAGGCTGAGGATGCACGTGTGCACATCATCATGCTATGTCCTGTAAAGCTCATACTCCTTTTCTCCAAGGAAAAGAAAAAGCATGAGATTTTTTCCTATCCCTAAAAAAGTCCTTTCATTTTTCAACAAATAGCCTATCCTTCTAGGATTAATTTCTTTCAAGTGCTTCTGTATTTCTTTTCTGTTAGGAGAACTGGCTAGATTCTGAAACAGCACCAGGATTTGAAAGAGTGCGAGAGCCCATTCTCTTTTATTCAGAAGAATAAGAAAAGGAAGCCAAATGAGTGCTTTTACATTCTAACAATGCCAGAGCAGCGAAGACTGCAGGCAAGTTTGTAACAAAGAATATGGAAATTCTGTTTGTCAGGGAACTCAGTCTCCCAGCTACCAGCTCACACCTGAAGTAAGAGTCAGGTATCCTTACAATTAAAAGGCTATCGCGTGGCCACATTTTTTGAGGCCTGGCTAGTTTCTGAGGGGGTGAAGCATGCTTCGACACCCCTTCCTCTACACCAATGCCGAGCACACGCTGCTTCTGCCGAAGGACCGTGTATTTTCCATGGCACCGGCCGCACACGCCCGTGGCAGCCTGCAGCCCCCCGAGCTCCACCGCCCGGAGGAACGAACGTATTTCGGGCACCGAATCATCCCCCGCCAGCGGCCATTACCCGGCACAGGCCCTCACGCCCCGCCGCTCTCAACCCACCGCCAACCCGGCGGCCCCGGCCCCACTCGCCCGCCCGCCCTCAGCGGCGCCTCAACGGGCCCGGCCCACCTCGGTCCCGCCAGGCGCGGGCACCGCCTCAACCCTACCCACCCCGGGCACCCCCCCCAGCCGAAGGATACGAAGTAGACGGAGAGGAAGATGAGGGCGCAGCAGTCAATCAGCGAGAAAATGAAGACCACCGACTCCATCCCGCCACGGCCGCCGCCCTCCCGGCTGCCGTACGCCCTGACTTCCCCCGCCCCCGACCGGGCAGGGCCGCCCCGCCCCGCCGCGCGGCATGCTGGGAAATGGAGTCCCCGCGGCAGCCGGCTCCGGAGCCTCCTCAGGGGTGACAGCCGGGGCACGTCCCTGCTCTTCGCGAGGGCGCTGCCGTGGCGGTGCCGGGGACCCCGCGCAGCCCTCACCGAGGCGGGGAGGGGCTCTATTTTGAAGCTTAATCAGCGGCCCGGCGCGTCAGAGGCGGGAGAAGGGAGCGCGCCCACAGCAAGGCCCCGCCGCCGGTCCAGGCGGGCAGTTCGAAGGGGGCTGGCGGCGGTGCCGCCGCCGCCGCTGCTGCTGAGGCGCCCGGCCGCTGCCTGCGCGCAATTCCCGCCCGGCCGCTGCCTTGCGCGTAGTTCCCGCCCGGCCGCCCCGCGCAGGCGAAGCGGTAGGACAGCCCCCGGGCCGGCGGGGAGGCCCTCGGCCGGGGAGGGCGGCGAGCCGCCATGCGGAGCCGGCCGGGACGCTTCGTGGACCCGCGGCTGAAGCAGCGCGTTAAGCAGGTACCCGCCGCGGGCAGGCAGCGGCGGCCGGCCGGCGGCCCTCGTCCCCGCGGGGCGGTCAGCCGGTGGCGGTGGGAGGCACGGCGGGGGCTGGCGTTTCCCCCTTCTCGCTGAAAGGGGCCTTGAGCATCCGGGCCGCTGAGGTGCGGGAGGGAACGGCAGCGAGGACCAGAACCCGGCCTGGTCTCTCAGGACGTTAAGGCGGCCTCTGAAAAGGTCTTTTTCTTAAATTTTATTTTACTTTTTTTTGTTTGTTTTGTTATTTTCTTCCGTCCTCTTCGGTACTTCCAATCCTGAACCTGGGTGCTATTTCAAGTGTGAATTGAATAGTAAAAAAAACCCTAAAACTCACACTTTGGGCAGATGTAGGCAAATTGGAAGTGTTTACGTTTGGAAACGTGTGCATCGGTTAATTAAATGTGTGAAGAAAGGGAAAAAATGTGATTATTTCCATAATGTACGTGTGAAGAGTGGGGAGAACAGTGATTCCTTCAGGTGGCTTAGTGCTGTGTTATATTTTATGAATATTTATGGTGACTTTGCAAATTAAGCACCATTTTTCTGTGTCTGTGTAGAAGTATACTCCGCTTCTAATTCCTAAAAATGTGAGCGGCTCCTTGAGAGAGCTTGGTTATTTTCCTTTGCAAGGTCTTGATTATTATGAAATGAAAGAGCCAGCTGGATTTATGGTAGGCTTGATATTTTCTGCAGGTCAGTAGCTGCCCATGGGTGATGTAGTGTAACATCATGTTAAAAAAAAATTCTGTATTCAATTTTAAGCAATTTGATTGTTTTACATAGAGATACTAATTTAAATGAGATTTTGAAATTCTCCTTGTTGTGACATTTGTGATACTATATCTTTTAGGGATATTCTTCCTCTCTGTTTTCTTTTTTTAAGAAGGAATCCACCAGTACTGTATTGAAGCTCCTTCTCACTCCTAATTTGGAGAGTGGGGGAAGAAAGGAAATGGAGTACAGTTGTACCTGAAATTTAGTACATTTTCTCACACTTGAATAATTGTGGTTTGAAAATGGGTTAGATCAGCTGCTGTCAGAGAAATAAAAAAAGGCTTGATAGAATTCACTTTCATTTATATAGTTTTCTATAGTATTCTTTGAAGCATCTTGCAAAGATTAAAGTTCTTATTATGACAGTAATAATCTACTGTCATACAAATGTACTGTCTACAATCCATACTGATTGATGTAGATTGTTTCATTTTTAAGGTAGGAGATCTAAAACAAGGTGGTTAACTGAGAGAAACCAAGAACTTTAGAAGGATTGACAGTAAGATGGTGTGTGGGTTACAAAGTCATCTTTCTTAATAAAAACAATGGAGTTGCACTGGCAGAAATCACCGAAGCACCAAAATGCTTTTCCCCAGGAAACGTAGCTAGCTCGTTATCTGTGTCTTAATAAGCGTTTCCCATTTCATTGGGAAATACTGTCTAGTGTGTTCCAAGGCAGTTCAAAGCTGTTTCTGATTTTCATTTTGACTTCTAAGAAGGGTAGAGTTTGAAATAGGCATATTTGATCTAGCTGTTCTGGTGAAGTGATTGACAAAGATTTTATTCGCTGCTTTCTTCATTTCAGTATCTTGCAAGTAGTAAATGTGGCCAGTATGTTGACATTGGAATTCTAGCATCTGATTTGCAGAAAACCTACAGGTGAGCAAAGATTTGTATTCTTATATTCTACATTCAAAATATGGACTATATTATCTTGTTACTTTGCATTTGTGTCTTTTTAATCAAAATTTTAGTTTTCTTTATGTTAACTTTATTACCGATTGTTGAGGTTGGTTGAAACAATAAGATCATTTCCACTCCAGTGTTTTCCTCTGCTGATATATCTAGTAACTGATATTTTATTAATGCATTGGCATTGCAAGATCTAGTTGCGGTTCATTTTTTTGTGGGTTGCTTTTTTTAATTAAACAGCTACAGACGCATTACATGTTGGTCCTTAACGCAGTGAGCTTAAAATACGAGGGAAAATAACACTTCAGTGCAGGCAGCTGGGGGAGATAGAGGATTCAGTAAGACACTAAGTCTTGCTCAGTTGCTCAGCAGGACGGTCAGTCTTACCTAATTATTTTTAGGTTGTTACGCTTTTCTGGGTGGGGAGCAAGTCTGTGTTTCTGCAGATCATTGGTGGGTGTTGGGGGTTAACGAAGGTGGAGAAGTATATTCATTCATGTTCGCGTGTTCTATTTATTTGTGCCTTGTTAGAGAAAGGGAGCCAAAACCCTTGCTTAGGATGCTTACAGATCTTGGGTTTTTGTTTTGTTTTTCCTCTGTCAGCTATTGTATAAAAGCAAATAAATAAAATATACCCTCAGTAAGTGAAAGTAAAAGGTTGATGATTTTTGTTTGCATTTAAGGATGCTCATTGAATCAGGTTTTCTCATACTGACCATTATTAATTAGCACAGTTATTCCTCACTGGACTGTCGTTTCTAGACTGTAGTCCTGTGTCCATATGTTCTTGTTTGAATAAAAATTTAAAAATGGGTCATGGTGTGAAATAGAATCCAGTGTGTTCATTTGAACATTGCTGCTTCTCTATATCTACAGTTAAAGAGGACCTTAATAATTTTTATTAAAGGTCCCTTTAGAGACCAGTGTAGTTTAGTGGCTTTGCTTCATCCCAATGATTGAGCTATTCCAGGCTTAAGAAAAAACAATCACATTCTCACATATTTTTTTTTTTTAATAAGAACTTGTGTAGAAGCTCAGGTATCAATTTACAATGTATTTTTTCCACTGAGAATGACAGTATGTTGAGGGAAAAAGTAGTTGGTGTAACCTCTTTATTTTGTTTTTTCAGTGCAGAATATGGACGAAGAAAAAGAAATGCTTTTAGAATACAAGTTGAAAAAGGTAGTTCTGTTAGCATTATGTCTAAGACGGGGAATTTTTTGTTTATGCTTTGGCTGTTTTCTTAACCTGTTTGAACTTTTTCTTTCAGTGTTTGGAATAATCAGTAATGAAAAAGAACACGAAGATTTAGCAGTTTTAGAAGCTGAACATGTGGCAAAAAGAGCAAGACAACAAGAGAAAAATGAGTAAGAAGAATTTTTACCATTAGATTACTTCAATAATGCCTTTAGTATTATAATTTTTTTAAAGCTTTCTGTCTTCATATTAAATTTTGGTAGTTTCAAGATTACAGATAGATCCTTGATTTCCCGTAGGCTTGTCTTCATCAGAAGTTACCTGTAGTTAATGGAAGCACTTTTTTCACTGAAGACAAATAGATACTAGAGCCAATCATGATTTCTCTGTTATGGGGAACATACAGCCCTGAATTAGTGGATATCCTTGGGGCTTCCTTGATAGTTTTTCAAGGCCCCAGTCCTCATGTGATTCAGTTACTTTGTTTTGTTTTGTTCTTAATCTTTCTTGGGGGTGAGAGATACTAGCTAAAACCGAGAGATAAGACTACAGGACAGGCTGTTCAGAGTAAATCACTGTTGGCTATGAGATTGGAATTAAGATCTCCTGACTCCTAACCCAGTGCATAGTCTCACGGATCATTCTGGTTTCTCTAACCTGTGATAGATATTAAGGGTCTCGTGGGAAATAGGACATTGTTGTCAGAAGGACTAGTCTAGTTCAGCAGTGGTTTGCTACTACTTCCCTTGTGCTAGCATTGGTGATTGTGTGATCTCTCAGTGAACTGAATCAGATTGATCCTACATCACTTTTTTTTTAGGACTGTCTTCAGCCAGGTTGCCAGATTAATCCAACTTGTCACAGACTTGGAAAGGATGCATTTTTTAACTCTGCAAAGGAGTAAACTTAGAGCATGCGAGTCAGGAATTTTTCTCCAGTCTTAGGCTACATATCATGGTTGTGGGGAACCTCGTTGTGGAAATTGCATTTGTTTTGTTTTGTGGATGTCTCGCAGTTCTGCTCTGATACATTAATAGTTTTTGTCTTCCTTCCATGTAAAGGACTACAGGAAGTGCCACAGATGACTCTGATTATGATGATTATCCAGAAGATCTAGTAAGTTGGATTTTATTATGATCATTTGTGTTTGTATAACACATGATTCTATGTGGTGAAATTCCAATGCACTTGGAGAGTTTAAAAGTGGAGGTAGAGATGAGTTATAGTCAGAGTTGGTAATTCCAACTGAGAATCTGTAGAGCTAAAAGGAGGCTATTTTCTGAAGAAAAAGGAAGAACCTGTGGTAGGGAATCAATTTGAGGAAAGCACACTGGGGGCCTGAAAGACATGGCATTCAAATGAATGAAATGATTGGAGGAACTGACATACCTGACTGGTACTAAAAGAGGTGACTGTCAATTAGCAGGGGTCCTTTCAGGGTAAATCGCAAAGGCTGTTGCCTCCTTAACCAGCAGATGTAGTTTTGTATGCAGTCATTTGATTTGTAGAGGAGTGGGTTGGAAGATGCATGACTACTTTCTCCAGCAGGGATAATGCTAAATGATGTTTATGAAATAGTTTTCATTGGCCTCTTAATATAAATACTCCAAGTTGTAACCTGTACACTTTCTTTTAAAATACATGAATCTGCAGTCTACAAATCATATGAACAGTTCCCTGCTGAGCTTGTACAAGAAAGGAAATCCTGATTCTGTTCCAACCACTCCAAAAAATGAACCAATGGAAACCCCCCCTCCTGTGCGAACGGCACCTCAAACAAGCACCCTCTCACCAGGAACAAGAGTTGAAACACGCATCTCTGAAGGGGGCTGGTTCATTGATAAAACTCCGTGTGGAAAAGACTTTTTCATTGACCTTTCTGAGGATGGAGAAGGAGATGAAAAGAAGCTGATTTCTGAGGTATTGTGTTTTACAAACCCAATGTGATTTAAGTAGCAAGTATGAATATAATTCCCTGTGTAATTTGACAGGCTTTTAAAGGGTGATACTAAGACCAAAAGGACTGTCTGTCTTTCTCTCTGGATTTTTAAAATATATTATTTTTATTACAAACATGCATGCTGTGTTTAAAGATAGTGAACATGTTAGATAGAAAGGGAAGATTGACCAGTGGAGTACTTGTTTTTAGCTTGGTTTCTGAAGAATGAAGGGCTTAGCCCATTGTTCTGCCATGTCAGAAGTGATTTTTGAACCTTCTGGCCTGTTTCAAGCATGTTTGTATGGGAGGTAAAAAGTCACAAAATCATGAATTTCTTCCACATTTTTTGAGGAAGATGTAGTGCTCAGTATTAGGGAGATCCAGATTAGTGCCCATACTGGGAGAAAGGTAAGTGGAACTTAGCTGTTAGTTATTCTGTTTGCTAGTGACCAGCCTAACTAGTCAGGAAGCATGTGGCTTGCTATAGCCATAACATGTGGTCTCCCTTAGCCAGTGGTTAAGTGCTTAGTGAGCCTGGGGAAAGCTGAAGTTTTTTGGATGGACAAGGGTTGGGGAAATTGAAAGGAAATTGCATTAACTTACAAAGCAGTTAAAAATAGGTCCTACTCCCCATCCAGATATATTGCCCACTTTGTGATACTCTCCTCCCCGCCCCAGTTTTTCTTATTTAATAAAAAACAACTTTCTTTAGCTATTGAAAGCTTTCCATTTATCTGTGGGAGATTACACTTATGTTGTTTGGCTGACCAGACGTTTTGGCAGGACGCTCTTTTTTTATGTGAAGGAAGAACTACATTTACATCTACCTTTCTGATTACACAAAATGCTTACTGAATAGGCAGATTTGACAAATCATCCCTTTATCCTAGCAGTACTTCATCCTCTTATATAGAGAAATTGAATAAAAGGGAGATGTTCAAATTGTAAAAAGTTTGCAATACTGTATTGTAAACAAACACAACTTTCACCATTGAACCTCTTTTTATTTCTTTTCTCCTGTATTAGTCCTTTTCTTACATGCAGTTAACTTGTGTCAGCACTGAATAATATTTTCTTACAGCCACTCGTGAGTTACTAGTAATAAAAATTGTTTCCATTGGAGTAAATACATTCATACGGTTTTATTCATCCCCAAAGTGGATTGCTCTATGGTGTGCAAATAACTGGTGCCTGATTTTGGTTAGTGGTGTTGGGGTTTGGGGGAGCGGGGTTGTTTGGGATTTTTTTTGCTTCAAAGTATGTGATCTTAGCAAAAAAATTACTGGTGTAATTAACCCTTTTAAAAAAAAAAGGCAAATCCTAAGTAAAAAGGCTTTTCTACAAAAAGAAGGGGTTAAATTCCTGCTCGCTTGTCTTTATTCATATGATGTGTGTAAGTTAAACATCATAGACACTGACACATTTTGTTCTTTTAAGTATTTGCAGAAATTCACTGACTTGGAAAGTTTTGTGTATATAATTCTGGTTTTATGCCCTTAGAAATCAACAGAATTTTCTGTCTTGGAGGGTGAAAGAAAGAAGACAAAGGGTAAGAGAGCAAAAAGAAAAAAAGAAGAATTTCCAGATGTAGATGGAGAAATTGATTCCATCTTACTTAAAGAGAAAGGTGAGAAGTTATTTTTGGTGTGCTGCTCCAAACAAAGAGATGGTACTTGACCGTGGAATCCATTACCAGAGAAGTGTTTTCTGAGGTGTAGAGAAGTGACCTCAAGCATTTTGTTAAGAAATTTAGCCTTAATGTTGTACTAAAAAAAATTCCAGTCCTATGCATACTACCAAAAAATACTACTCCATGTGCTTAACTAACTGTTTAGGCTGAATACTTTTTTGTTCAGTGTTAGCAACTATTATTATGCTGTGTCTAAATTTGCATGACTTTTCCTCCTTAACAGTTAGAAGTAAGGGACCAGAGCTTTACCGCCCTTCAGTGAAGTTTGAGAATGTAGGAGGCAATGATGAAACTTTAAAGGTTAGTTAAAATTTTATTTGTGGGATACAGAATGGAGTGAATAAAATGTTGCATGAAAAATAACAAAGAAGAAATCTGGCAGAATTCATGTGCATGGCACTGAGAATAGCTGCTTATACTAACAGCAACAAAATTTTGTTGTTTTTTTTCCTTTGATTAATCTTTCTGAAAGCAGTCACTGAAATTATATTAATAAACAGAACTTGCTTTATTTTGGCCTGTCTACAATATTAGCAATCTATAATACTAATTTCTGCAATTTAAATGGAGGTCTCTCTTGTTCTCAACAGGAAATATGCAAGATGCTCATTCATGTCCGTCATCCTGAAGTCTATAACCACTTAGGTGTGGTTCCACCTCGCGGTTTTCTTTTACATGGACCACCAGGATGTGGAAAAACACTACTTGCACAGGCAATTGCTGGGGTGAGATAGATTTAGATTTACAGTTTCTTCTTTTTCTGAATTATATTTAGAGAGAGAAAAAAAAAATCCTCCTTCATGATAGACTAGATCTTTCCTCTTTTTTAATCTCTTTTTTCTCCTTCCTATCTTAGTCTAAAATATATTCATCTTCACTTCCTTTGTTTATATTCCATCTGAATCTGTACTTGATAGAACCTCATATATGAAGAGGGGACATAGTGACAGGATTTTGTTTGACTTAATTGTTTTGAGGCATTCCCAGGACAGCAATGTAGGCACGGGTATTGAGAAGGCTATAAATGGAAGACACTTTTGGTTAAATTTACCACAGTGTTTTAAGTCTGGATTCAACCTTACCATCTTTTACGAGGCATTACATTGATTCTGTTGGGTGGCATCTGTTAAACAGTGATTTCTGAATTCCAAAACTGGATGTTGTCATATGCTCTGAAATCATGTTTGACACAGGCAAGGCATTACTGGTGTTAGTAGTTTGGTGTGTGGTGAGGCTGCTGTGCTGCTATGTGCCTGTTTTGGTTATAAATCTAGTGGCTATTTAGGGCTATTCAGTGATAACCATGGATGTTTCTTTTTCTTTAGTACAGTTGTTCCTTAAATGTCACAGATTATAACCTTAAATTTACATACATGTGAATTATGAACTTTTGTAGTGCAGATTTTATCTTTGAAAGAAAATACTGATGTTTATTCCTTAAAAGTTGATTAGAACCTTCTGACACTGTGTTTCAAATGTTTTAATTAAAAAGATTTGGGTTTTTTCTTTTTAATGCCTTACTGTAAAAAGGTACCCATTGAATGAATCTGTGATATTTAATACTTCAGAGGGTATTTGTATCCTGGAAGCATACTAAATTTGGGGAAGAAACATGACACAAGTAAAAAATTTTCAGAGATGAGATAAATTCAATGACTACTCCCTAAATTATTTTTCTTAAATAAGACATTTTCAGTAGTGCTATTTAAGGCAAATTATCTGCTCCAAGGCCCAGGTAGTGCCTCTGGTAGCCTTGATTTGTATAAACTAGGATTTTATTATTTTTTTTTTAATATGTAGTTCAAAAAGCTTGAAATAGTCTGCAACTACATGTAGCACTACTGTGCTACAGTCTATTAAAGTTACAATTTTATTTATTTAATTTTAATAGCAGAAAACCTTGAGTGTGAGCTTTACACTTATCTTACTGTACAGTCCTGCTCAGATGCTTCTGGAGCAAGACTAAGGGAACCAAACCTGTTGGGGATCTCTTTCACACTGCTAAGCGATGCTTTGTTACAGATGGAGAAAGACAATTTTCTCAAAAAGGGAGCCCAAGCATGAACTGAAATATATGTGTTGTGAAGGATTGGGTTGGGGACTGTATTGGGTGGGTCTGTGTGGCAAGGTTTTGGTAGCGGGGGCGTTACAGGGGTGGCTTCTGTGAGTAGCTGCTGGAAGCTTCCCCTATGTCTGCCAGAGCCAATGCCAGGCGGCTCCGAGACGGACCTGCCGCTGGCCAAGGCCGAGCCCATCAGCGACAGTGGTAGCACCTCTGGGAAAACATATTTAAGAAGGGAAAAAAAAGCTGCTGCGGCACAGAAACTGCAGCTGGAGAGAGGAGTGAGAACATGTCAAACAACCCTGCAGACCCCCAGGTCAGTGCAGAAGGAGGGGAGGAGGTGCTCCAGGCGTTGGAGCAGAGATTCCCCTGCAGCCCGTGGTGAAGACCATGGTGAAGCAGGCTGTCCCCTGCAGCCCAGGGAGCTCCACGGTGGAGCAGATCTCCACCTGCAGCCCGGGGAGGACCCCATGCTGGAGCAGGTGGGTTCCCAAAGGAGACTGTGACCCCGTGGGAAGCCCGCACTGGAGCAGGCTCCTGGGAGGACCTGCGGATCTGTGGAGAGAGGAGCCCACGCTGGAGCAGGTTTTCTGGCAGGACTTGTGACCCCGTGGGGGACCCACGCTGGAGCAGTGTGCTCCTGAAGGACTGCACCCTGTGGAAGGGACCCATGCTGGAACATTTTGTGAAGAACTGCAGCCCGTGGGAAGGACCCACATGGGAGAAGTTCATGGAGAACTGTCTCCCGTTGGAGGGACCCCATGTTGGAGCAGGGGAAGAGTGTGAGGAGTCCTTCCCCTGAAGAGGAAGGAGTGGCAGAGGCAACATGTGATGAAATGACCATAACCCTCATTCCCTGTCCCCCTGTGCAGCTGGTGGGGGGAGAGGTAGAGAATTCAGGAGTGAAGCTGTGCCCGGGAAGAAGGGAGGGGTGGAGGGAAGGTGTTCTGAGATTTGGTTTTATTTCTCACTACCCTACTCTGGTTTGATAGGCAATAAATTAAGTTAATTTTCCCCAAGTCAAGTCTGTTTTGCCTGTGACAGTAATTGGCTGAGTGATCTCTCCCTGTCCTTATCTCAACCCACGAGCCTTTTGTTATATTTTCTCTTCCCTGTCTAGCTGAGGTGGGGGAGTGACAGAGTGGCTGCGTGGTGCTTTGTTGCTGGCTGGGGTTAAAACACGACAGGGACTAAGGCGGAAAGCTATTTGGCAGTGCAGTCATTCTCTAACTGAATTAGGGAAACCTGGGTTTTTGTATCCATTTCTGTTCACTTAACCAAATGTCTCAGACCCATTTTAAGTTGGAGTATGCTACTTATCTTTTTAAAAATCTCTTTAAGATTTAGTCTTGATTTCATAATCTTTGGGTATAAAAGATGTCTTATTGGAAAATATTTGTCCTCTAGGACAGCCAGCATTTCTAACCTCTGGGTATATCATACAGTATTTCTTGTCTCTTTCAGGAACTTGAGCTCCCGATGCTGAAAGTGGCAGCAACAGAGATGGTGTCTGGAGTGTCAGGGGAATCTGAGCAGAAACTGAGAGAATTGTTTCAGCAGGCTGTGGTGAGAACGCCTGTTGGAAATAACACTGTGAATTGTTTGTCCTTTTCTTTGTAAAGATTCATACTTTGTTGCTGTGGTTTGAATTTGAGTGAATATTAGTGAGTGAATCTTTATACTGCTGCACACAAGTCATAGTGTCTCCCCTTCTGTGACCAGAATTCCATTGTACTAAGTGTCATGCTGTCATAGAGCACAAAGATTACTATTCTGAAATCTTAACAAAAGATAGTTCGTCGTATCAATGTAAAGAGAGCAACATACATTATTTACCTATTTGGAGCTGCTTGGCTTGATATATAAAAATAAAAAAAGATGTAAGAGCCGTTCACTGTGCTTTTTTGTTACAGGGGTTTTTTTCTGGTTTTGTATGGCATGGAATTTGAGTGAATGCGAGAGACTTAAGCCTTTGGGGGTTTAGGTATAAAGTAAGAGATTTGGGACAAACATCATAAGAACAGGAGTCAAGTTACAGTTGAAGTCTTGCTTTGCTGTGACCTCCAGACTTAGTAAGAAGCAAAGAGAACCAGACAGGTTGAGATAATTTTACTTTAAACAAATGCAGATTTTTCTTTTTTTAGTGTGTGGTTAACGTTTTACTTCATGAGGACAGTTTTCTGTTCCTGACCTCTGAGAATGTTCTGGTTTTCCAACTTTATTCCATTTTTCTACTGTCCCCCACAACTGTATATAGGTGTTTAGAGTATGTTCCTGTAAAAAAGAATGCTAAACAGTGCAAAAAGATTGATTGTGAAACTGTTAGATTATTATGTTTCCAGTTCATACTACATTTTAATTTTTAGAAAGTCTTGTTAAGATGTTGTTTAGAATAAAATTAAATAAGTGATTGCACAGAGTTTTTAGAAATTACATATCTTCTGTATGTATAGTGATTGAGGGGAGGTTGCTATAAAAGTTATTTTTGAAGAAATTAAATGTATTGCATAAAATACATTTAAAAATAAATTCTGTTGCCTTTCTTATAGTCCCTCGCATTCACTTAAGTAGCTTTTGCACTTGGTTTTTGTACCAATTTTTGTGTAGGGAAAAAAAGATGTAGTTCCACCATACCTTATGCATGTACTGTGGAATCTTTATAGCTTAGTTGCATTTTTTCCCCTCTATCGGATAGTAGAAAAGTGAATGACAACTAGATGGCGCAGTTGCTACCTAATAACACAGAATGCGTGGGTTTTAAAATACTGGTTTTTTTAGATGATTCTAGTAATTTTTTGAAGATGATTCTAGTGTTTTCCTTGAGTATTCCTTTGCACTACTAGTGCTTTTTGAGAATATTAGTAACCTTATGTCAGTTAAACACTATTCTATTAGTTACAGTAGTTATTCTGTATTAGTGTTGACTTTTTATGAACATGAAGTACATGGAATTTTAGAACACTTGTAGAAGTTGATCATTGCTCATTTTTACTCTTTGAACATGGTCAGGCTGTGCAGTAATCTTGAAGTTGGCAGATCATTTTTCATGACCACCTACTGCTCCTTTTGTTTCATTATGTGTGTCAATAATACTAGCTCTTGGAATTCCACAGCTCTAATGTCACTAACAAAACAAACAAAAAAGCAAATCAGACCTTTCTTGCCTGATTTTCTTTTTTGGACTTAAGCAAGTAAGCAGTCACAATGGAATATTTATGGAAATCATAAAGGTACATTTAAATCTTAAACAATATATAGAGACATTTTGAATCTCATGCCTTAATTATTTCACAGCCTCAGTTCAGCAGAGTTTCATAGTCTGGTGGCTCTCCAGATACTCAATAAGAACAACAGAATTGTTCCTGGACAGGTCAATTGTGCAGCAGACTTAGAGTAATAATTATAGAACAGAAAATCTGAAAAAATTATTTCTTTCTTGTAATACACTATGTCAGTATAATTTTGTAATTATTAATATTTCATGTTCCTAGTCCAGTGCACCATGTGTCCTTTTCATTGACGAGATTGATGCAATCACCCCAAAAAGAGAAGTTGCATCGAAGGACATGGAGCGGAGAATTGTTGCTCAATTCCTAACTTGTATGGATGGTCAGTTTCAGGAACATCTGTGCTAAGCTAAACTTTCTAATTATCAGGCTTACTGTCTGCTTTTCTTCAGTAGTGACTCATGGTTACTTTAGTGGAGATAGTGGTAATAATTTTTCATATTTTGGCACCGTTTACCTGGCAGGTGGTGGGAAGATTCTAATAAATTTGAGGGGATGTTACTACATTATTTTCACAGTGGTCTGTACAGCATTATATATGCCTGTCTGTTGTGTAAACAGATAAAATGGGAAAATGTGTCAAATGTAATTTGAAATGCTTATTTTTGTTTGATTGCACAAAATGCAAATTCTAGGTAGTGGAAATAAGGATGAACAGCAGTTTAGTATGAGTGTTGGTTAGTTTATCTCTGCTGTTCTGACTGCTATTGTGTGCTACAAAAACGGAGTCATGTAGATATCAGATCAAAGTTGAGACAGTGAGTATAAGTACTAACTTCCTTCCTTCCTTCCTTTAGATTTGAATAACGTGGCTGCCACTACCCAGGTCCTTGTTATTGGAGCAACTAACAGACCTGACTCATTGGACCCTGCACTGAGACGAGCTGGGAGATTTGATAGAGAAATTTGTTTAGGGATCCCAGATGAAGCAGCAAGAGAAAAGTATGTGTTATAAAGTTTAAACTTCTTTTTGTTGAATTAATAACTAAGGAAACAATGTGTAAGTTAACATACAAATTAAGAAAAAGTGCTTTATTATGTTTAGTCCTATTTCTGCCTATACACACCTATGGATCAGCACACACTGAGAAGTGCAGAAGCCATTAAGTGTACATCTACTCTTTGTCTTGGTAGCTGTGTCTACATTTGGGGTGGTTTCCTTTCTTGTGTGCCAATCTGCTTTTAGCATTATGTTAATGGGTTTTCAAGTGCCTTAACAGTATAGATGATGGAATTAAATATGTCTTTTCTGTTGTTCCAGGAGGTTAACGTTCTGTCTTCCGTGCTCCTTATGTAATTATTAAATTAGGAACATAAATTAATTATAGCCTGTTTGTTAGTCCTCTCAAGCACATACCTTAAGCAACAGGCCTGGAGTCTTCCATTCCATTCCTTGTGGAAATACACCAGTCCAGGCATTAAGCTGAGCTGCAGTCATCCTGTTTTGTGTAATTGGCCCTTCTTACTCCAAAGATCCGTGATTGTCAGATGAAATTAAAAAAAAAAAAAATTTATATTTTTTATTTTTTAATTAAAAAGGAACTGTTACTCATTTCCACAACAGCAGAAAACACAGGAAGGAAAGTTTGAAAACAGCTGTGGCTTATCTTGTTACAGGAAGGAAAGAAAGGTTCTAGCTCAATTAATCTTATTTCTAAGTTGAAAAAGCAGACTATTCTGCTTGCAGCATTGCTCACTTTATGTTGTCAGCACTACTGGCCATTATTCCACCCTTTCCCACACACCCCACTTCTGGCCATGCTTCCACTTTTTTTTTTTTTTTTTTTTTTTTTTTTTTGGTCTTCTTCCTCCAGATCTACAGCCCTGTAGTAATTATGTTCCTCTTGGTTGTAGGAAAATATGCAAGTAGAGGTAGAACTAAAGAGTTGACTGATGAGAGTTCTGATTCTATGACATTTCTTAGGTTCATGTTAAAAATACAATATTCCCAGAAACAGCACTATTTCAAAGGATAGGAGTTGTGAATGGGAGAGCCATCATAGTGTGTAGAGACTGTTCACAAGTTAGAGTGTAGTCACATTCGTTCATATTGTTTTGTACAATTGTATGTATTTGTGTTCCTGGAGGTGTAGGCTTCCAGGAACTGTTGATTTTTATTTTCTTTTTTAAATTATCCCCTCCCCGCCCTGCCCCCCCTGCCGCTTTTCTGTTTTGTTCTGGGTTTGGGGTGGTTTTTGTTGGGGGATTTTTTCCTTTTTTTAAAATAAAAGGATCATATAGAAACAGAAGTCCTTATAGTGTGCTGATTTACCACATAATAAATCAGTCTTGCTGAAGGCATGATTTGAACTGCTTAGCTGTGGTTCTACAGCCTTAGGGGGGTGGAGTAGGATGAGGAGGTGTACTTGGAGATCTTGCTTTACTTGCAGTGTTTTCTTGTGCATGTAAAACACATGAAGGAAAATAATATATGTAGGACACAAATTCGGAACGAGCCATTTACAGTTCTTAACTTTTTATACTTTAAGTCACTTGATTAGCTACAGTTGTCAGGCAGGTTGAAAAATTCTTGAAACCAAGCTAGTATCACTAATAAAGATTAAATGAGAGATGATGGAACTTGTTAGTGGGGGAGGCGAACAGATGAAATGTATTATAATTGCAGAGTTTTGAATAGTTTAGTAACTTGTTCTTTTCATAACTTTTCTGTAATTACATTACTTGATCTGGAAATAATTTAAACTAGTTTTCATTGCAACTAGAAAGTATGTTAATGATCTTCACTTCTTTGGTTTGTGCTGCCTTTTTAAAATATTTTCCCAATGAAGTGATGTTTTGCTGTTTTTAAGCAAGTTGATTTGATCCCTCTGCTCAGAGTTCAGCGCCAGTATTTGTGTGGTGACATTGGCTTTTGTCTTTTTTTTTTTTTTTTTTTTTTTTTTTTTTTTTTTGACTATTCATGTAGTTTTCAGTTGTTCTTGGCTTAGAATAACAGCAGGAAGTCTTGGTGGTGGACCTTGAAGGAGGTTTTTAAAGCTTCAGCCTTGATACAGAGTGAAAAAACTCCATTAAAAAAAAAGAGTGTGAAGCATAGCACTTTGCTGTCAGTTACATAGAGCTGTTTTGTATTAGTGATGGAACTGCATAGGTAGGTATAACTTCACCTTTTGAATGAGGATGAGGTAACACACAAGGTGTACAGATAAGCTGTGTGTTGCCTATTGGAAATTTTACTGGGGACGCAGGAAATACCTCCAGTTATATTCCACTGACAATAGTAGGGGAAAGATACTAAAGATTAAAAGACAGAGCTCCTCACACAGTCTGATTTCATTAGCTCCTTGCAGAATAGTTTGTTGTAGGTATTCTTCAATAAATAAATAAAAGTGGGATGGAACAGAAAATGCAGACTAAGGTTGTTAGGAATGCAAGGTTAAATATTTCAATGGATAACTTGTGTGCATCTCTGTGGTACACTCTGAGATCTACTCTGTCAATTTTGAATCATAAACTAAGTTTTAAAGAATCTATAATATTTCGATCCACCAAAACTAGCTTTTACCCACTGATTGACATTGCCTGGCTGATGCTGTTGATTTTCCCTTTTAGAAACTGAAAGGAAATACATAGCATAGTTTTGTGGGTTTCAGTGTTGATTGCTTCCTAGTTTAATGAAAACTGTTCCCACTGTAGTACTTCAGTTCATGTGGACTGAAAGAGACCTTAAATCAGTGCTGTTTGTTTTCATATGAAAATAAAAAAAGCCACAGCTTCATCTTTATTTTCTTGTTCTTCCTCTCCCTACTCGATTAGAATTCTTCAGACTTTGTGTCGAAAACTTAAGCTCCCAGAGTCCTTTGATTTTCATCATTTAGCACGGCTGACTCCAGGCTACGTGGGTGCTGATTTGATGGCACTTTGTCGTGAGGCAGCTATGTGCACAGTGAACAGGGTCCTGATAAAATCTGAGAAGCAGAAAAGAAAACACATACATGCTGGAGAAAACACAGCTGAAGAAGGCATAGGAATAGGAACAGACATCCTGGTGGGAGAAGATACCAGACAACTAGAACTTCTTCCTAAGGTATTTGTTCCTTAAGTACGTGTGTCTAATATCTTAAGAATTGAGCCATTTTATAGTTGTGAAAGTCATTCCTCATAAATCCTTAAACATCTATGGCCAATGTAATATTAAATTTAGATTTAGATATATTGGCTCCTAGAACCAGAAGCTTCACTCCTAATGACCCATATGAGTCTGAATAAGTGGCTCCCAAAACCCACACCTTCAAAAATTGTGTTAATGTTTTATACAAGGTGTGGGTTTTTTCCTTGGGTTTTTCATTGTTGTTGTTGTTTGTGTTGTTTTGTTTTCTAGCAGACCATTGATTAAAATAGTGGCTATATCTCTCTTCAAAAGTGTATCAACTGTAAGAGAACTGTAAGAATATCAGACTTGCACTGAGTTTTTACCAAGCTGTTTGCTGTGCCCTCAGTGAAATATCTATTGTGATGCCTGGGGCTCTTCCCCGACCTGGTATAGTTAGTTAGCCAAAGTCTAGAAGTATTTATACAGTCTACATTTTCCCTCCAGCTGTGTGATTGTTTGGGGTAAACCACATGTGGTGTCTAGCACCTATAGCAAGTTTGAGGAAGATGTATCTATCCAGTAGAAAAGTTGGGTTAGCAATGTGACTTGAGCTGCAGAGAAAGTATCTGTTAATGTGCAGTACAGCTAGAACTCTGTTGCAGAAAATGGCATTTCCAGTGCCGGAATTATTCTGTGGCCCAAGCAACACACTGATCAGTGAACCAGAACATCTTTATTATATAGAAATTCTTGGCCCTACTTCTCAAAATTTGGGGTGTGTGTGCGCCTTCATTCTGAGTAGGCTTCCTAAAGATTTGTCTGGAGAAGTAAAACAAAGGGGTTTTATATCCACATTGTACTCAGATTCTGGTTTTAGAAGGACTGTCAAAGAAAACTGTTATTGTAATTAACAAAAAACAGTGTAAAAAGCTGTAGTAAGCCTTCGTATTAGAGTAACTTAATCATACTGCATACCTCCCAGTGTTTCCTGGGGCCTGACGTAGCCAAAAGAAAGTGGGGAGGGTCAGGTAGTTGCAGTTTTTATCAACATCACCATGATCAAAGGGGTTATTGAGGAGGAGGAAGTCTAATCTTAACAGAGCCATGTTTTGATAGCTGGCAAGAGGTTGACATAGTCTCTAATACAGGGTATTGCCATTAAAACCACTCTATTATGTTTATAATGGAAAAATAAACATACAAAACCTTTAAAAATAATTCACACAATTCAAGTAAACAAACCCAGTGGTCTCGGCTATTTCAGAGCTTCTCTTAGTGATTCTGTTAAGCCCTCCCTCCTCTTCTTAAAAGGAGTATCAGGCACTATAAACACTTTTCTTTCTTTGTGGTCAGTTGTAGAGCTATCTTAGTTGCAACAAATAGGAAGTGATACTTTTCCCATATACTGCTGTAGGAATAATGTGGAAACTTTAAGAGAGTTTTTACCTCCTTCCCCCCCCCCCCCCCCCCCCATCTTATAATGAAAATCCTGGTATAGTTTTACTTGTGGTGCGGTATCAATTTGCTTTGATACTGCCTTTCCATATTAGAACTGGGATGTATTTATGTTGTGAAAGTATAAAGTTCTTTGATCAAGTATTTTCTCAGATAGTTTCCCCAATAAGGAACTGATTGGGGAAATTGGAACATACCTGCCTGGGGTGCCGTGGTCTGCAAGATAGGACAGTCCTGAAAAGCATTACACTGTATGTCTATTCTGTTTGCCCAAACTTTACCAGAGCCTGGTTACAAAACCAGGTCTAATCAGCCTGAGGACATGAGTTGATGATTTGAAATCAGATTATGCTAAATAAAAGTGTATAATCTAAAAGTATGTGTTAAGAGTTTTAAAGGTTTATACGTAACTGAATGTTCTACTAATTGCTGAAATTGTGCTGTTCAGCTGTGTTGTTCACTTTCTCTTGAGAGCAATTTCATATTAAAAACAGAATCATTACATGTAATTAATACATATTTTGGAAATTTCAGCATGGAAAGAACTTTCTCCTAATCAGTGTGGGAGAAGCAGTAGGAAGAATTTGAACACAAAATACATGTACTATCTCTGTTTCTCTAGTATCTAAATCAAGATTGTAGTCTGTCAGCTCAGTGCTTTCACAAGTGTTAAATGTACATAGTGCTTTCCTGGAATTTTACCATTAATGTTAATTGTTAATGTTATTTTTAATGTTGTTTTACATATTTTATGTGTATTGTACATAATATTTTGTTTCATAGTAATTAATATTACAGTTGAAGAAAGTATTGCTTTGAAAAAGCCCTTAAAAAAATGGTTCTTAAAACCTAATCCAGTGCATAATCTTTTTCTCTCCCTTTCTGTGTACCCTAAGGATGAATTGCAGAGACTTTTGGATTTGCTGAAGAAGCAAGACCCCTTGCCTGAGGAGCAGCTGCAGAAGCTGTGCATTGAGATGAATGATTTTATTGTTGCACTGTCATCAGTGCAACCCTCTGCCAAGAGAGAAGGCTTTGTCACAATTCCTGATGTGACATGGGCAGATATTGGAGCCCTGGAGGATGTTCGGGAGGAGCTGACTATGGCAATATTAGTATGTCTTAACCTTACTTTCAAGGATTTTTTGCATTTCCTCCTATGCAGGAAATAAAACTATGCTTGTTTGGTTTTTAATATTTATTTAAGGTATAGTGTGCTACCCATGAGTTGTAACATGCTACAAACTAGAAATTTTGCAACATCTTCATTTAAAATAGTCAAGACTTCTATAATTTGCTTTCAGATTTTTTACAAGTCTGGTGCATGTATTTAACATTTCACTTATTGTAGTCATGCTTTCAGTTTTCAGTATGTTCGTTATTGCTGAATCTTAAGTATTCCACAAGTTTTGTACCAATAACCTTAGTTACACAACTGCCACACAAAGAATTGGAGACTATTTAACTGGAAGGTTAGCAGTCTCGCTGCCAGTCAGAGGGATATTTAACACCTTAAGATGAGAACTTAGGTAAATAAGGTAATTGCATCTGAATAATACTAGTCTCCCATTTTGGGGTACTTATCAGTGCAAGATAATAAGATGCTGATTGACTGTTTATTCTTTCAGCCTGTAAAAAACTGGAATAAATAACTTGCTTATGAATGATTTTTCATCTAACTGTAACTGAAAAGTTTCGTGTTAGCTTTTTGTCACAGATAACTATGATAATTTCTTTTATAGGCACCTGTGCGAAACCCAGAGCAGTTTAAAGCTCTGGGCCTGACGACTCCAGCTGGTGTCCTGCTTGCAGGGCCTCCTGGGTGTGGCAAAACACTGTTAGCTAAGGTAATACATTTTCTAAACACGTTTAAAAATACTGAAGAATCTTCTTGAAGTGGATGTTTTTGTAGGAATGACTGAGTCTGGATGATACTGCCAGAAGTTGGGCTTTTGCACCTCTTCTCATCAGAAAATTAAATTTGGGCCTCTGTGCTAAAGTTATTTGACTTTCTTATTATAAAGTTACAATTTTCCTTGAATTGAGAGGAAATTACTGCAGAAGTTGAAGGACTGAAGTTGGTTAAGAAGAAAGTAGCAAAGATGGAAAGAAACTCTATTAGATAACCATTTCTATGGAATATTTCACTGGAACTGAATTATACATTTGGAAGTAGTCTACACTCTATTATATTTACCTTACTGAAAATACTTCTGCTTTACTTCTGCTTTCCTCGAGCATTTCAGTTCTTGTGGCCTCCCCATGTAAATGTACATAATCATGCAAGTTTCCAGGTTGTCACTCATCTTTGTCTTTAAATGCTTTTACGTAGTTTAATATCTCTTTAACTCCCACTAAATATCGAGAATTCTTCAGCTAATGTGGGGGAGGGGGGTGGGGTGTAAATCTGGACACTGCCTCATTAGAGAGAGAACACCTTGCTAAATTCCCTGCCCCCCTCCCACTCTTAATTCCACATAATTACACTTTGTACTGTTTTCTGTATTTTACAAACAGTTGCTAACTGTGTTCCTTCCCTTAAGTTTGTTTATTGCTCCATGGACAGATCCAAAGAAAACATGAAAAATGTGTTTTATATATACATCTGTCTTTCCTGTTTTGATAGGCTGTGGCAAATGAGTCTGGACTGAACTTCATATCTGTGAAAGGTCCTGAACTGCTAAATATGGTATGCACTAATCATTGTGCTTTTGTTATTTATGGAATTCTTGTCCAAACTGTGGGGCAAGCAAAATTCCTGTTAATTACGTAACTGATACTGGTGGAACTGAAGTTGACTCATTTAACCTCTGCTTAAAGTTTTTAGCAGTGAAGTTGTTCATGTGAAAAGGGAAAAAGCTATCCGGGTAGTTTAAGTATATATCTTAGTTTAAATTACCTGGCAGATGGAGCCTCCTTGACTGAAGTAGGATTTCTGAATGACCAACTACATGCGTCATTGCTTTTATGTAGACTGGAAAAAGAACAAAAGTTCAAATCTACAGTGAGAACAATTGGTGATCAGTAACTGCAAATCAGCAGCTTTCACTAAGCAAAATAAAATTTTCAACTTTCACATTCAGAAATGTGTTCTGTCAGTCATTTTAGCTTCTTAATGGAAGTTTGAAACCTTGGAAAGCAATGTGGTTTTTTAGTTGATCAGAGTGATTTTTAAAGATTTTAAATGTTAACAGATAAAAGTGCTGTAGTCTGAGTTTTTGAAGTACTGGACTTAGAAGTGTTGTGATATAACTTCAGTCTCTTTTAGAGTTAAAAGAATGTGTTGAACTGAGCAAGATGGCTGCAGCCCATATCTCGTAAGACCATGGCAGTTATCTGTTTATCAATAATGTGGAAGCTGGTATTTGATTATTTTTTTCCCAGACATTTTTTTTAATGTGTACTTCAAGTACTGATACAGGCAGGAAATACAACTCTTAAGTTAATTAGGAGCCCTACTTCCTTGTGGAGTAAAGAGAAAATGTCTGGCTGTGATTCAGAGACTGTGTTAAGACATAAATTGTATCAAAACATGTTTGTTTGGAAAAAATGAAGTGTTTGCATTTACAACTTGGCAACCCCCGCCCCTGCAATTTGCCATTCAAAGTGAAATTCTGGCTTACTTTTCAGTTCCCTGCTGTCAACCCCCTGTCTTCAGGCAACTAGTATATGAACTTCAGATGTTCGTTGTGTTCAAATTGCTCACTGGGTTTGTTTATGAACAGTTGATGAACAACAGCGTCCTTAATGAAGATTGTATTTGTTAATTCTCATCAGTGGAATGATGGCAAGTTAGATTTATTCCCCAGAAAGTAGGAATTCTATTAAATTCTGAATGTACTGCAAACTGTCAAAAGTGAGCTAGTGACAACTAGTTCCCATGTAAGTCTTGATCAGTAAGGAAGTAGAGATAACAGACTGTTATCAGAAGTAAACTGCTTAACAAGTTGTACTTCTCCATTGCAAAGCACCTCAAATACTGTTTAAAACTGTGATTATTTTTTTTTTTAAGCAAAATCTTCATGACTTACATTGTTTCACTGTGATTTGTCATTTGTTTTAGTATGTTGGTGAAAGTGAACGTGCTGTACGTCAGGTATTCCAGCGTGCCAGGAATTCAGCCCCCTGTGTTATATTTTTTGATGAAGTTGATGCTTTGTGCCCTCGGAGGTCTGACCATGAAGTGAGTCTAGCTTTACAATATCTCCATAAATAATCTCAGTTGCAGCTTTTGTGGCATTGTGCTAGTAACAGAAGTACCTGGAAGGGTACTACGTTCAGTATCTCCCAAGAAAAACAATCTGATAGGCTTTTTCATATTTGAGGAAAAATACGTTTGTCAAATTTTATAAAGCTTAATACTTTTTTTAGTATGCATGTGTAGAAAAAAATATCCAGAGAATGTGTGTATAACCACCAACTTGGCTGTGTAGAGCCGTAGGAAAAGATGGAGTGCAGTTTAATACCACGTTTAATTTATGGCCAAATCCTGGCACCTGTATGCAACTGTAATGCTTGCATGAAGTATGTACTTATTTGAATAACGTGAGCTGGGTCATGAAAATATTTGAGGCAGGAGCATAAGTGGAATACATTAGCCTTCAGAGCTATTCCACCTGTGAAGTTTTCTCTGCCTTGATTTTTGTTGTTGTTTTGGAATACGAACTACCTACATCTAGGATTAACTTCTGCTTTTGGGGGGGGGCAATATTAGCGCAAACTATTAGTGTGTTGAAAGGAAAGCTGCTCTGTTTTTTATGTAGAGGAAGTGCCTCTGTTTTATGATACTGTACTGGTGCATATATGTTGATGGTTGAAAGAAAAGATGCTTTTTTTTCAACAGACAAGTTGAGTACAGTACGGTTCAGGTATTGCCATCAATGACTTTAACAGAAGGACTGCTGTAGTTCTAGTTCATAGGAGAGAGGAAGTTTGATCAACTGTTTCTGAATTGTACCTTGTCTTCTGAATTTGCATACTTCACTTCCTATGAAAGATAGCCAAGCTGAAAAGTTCATACTTGACTTCTTGAATGTCCTGAGGTGGTGGTTCCCACAGAGCCATAAAAGGTGTCCAATACTAGGCACCACAGTACGCATAGATGGTAGCCAAGGAGAGGCAACAAGTCTGCTTTGGCCTCACTATATTTCACTTCTGTGGTGGCAGCAGCAGGCAGCAACTTGGTGCCTAGAAGCCCACCCCTGCTCTTCACAGCCTCATTTAACTGTGTAGAGGTACTGTCTGGGCAGGACACTGGTGACTTTATTACTCAGGCTGTGATACTGGTGACAATCCTTGGGATTCATAACTGAAACTCAGGGGCGTTTGGTGTTTCCACTGGCTCTTTGAGACCTATGTGCATTTTCACCGCATCTTCTAATTTTCCATATATAGATTTATATTTTTGTATGTTTAAAATAAAACGGTAACACTTAGAACAACATTCTTCAAAATCATCAAGCAGTTTTACTGCATAATTGAACTCTTGTTCTCCAGTTCCTCTGCTTTCTCTCTGTCTCCCCACCTCTAGAATGAAATTCAGATTAAGGTATTGAGTTTGGTTATAGGATATCACTACTATGGAGTTAACATTTAACTCTGAGTAGCTCACCTGCTGAATCTGTTGTTTCAGAGGTTTCAATATTTGGAGAGACATCCACCCCCCCCCCCCCCAAAAAAAAAAAACAAAAAACACCAAAAAAACCACCAAAACCCAAACCACCTGAATATTGAGAAGTTTTGGGTGTTCTTGTTGAGATAGATGAGAGAATAATTAGTATAAATACCTATATGTACTTCTTTGAGTCCTTCATTTTTAATGGGAGAGAAGATGTTTGCCACATGTTAAAGTGTGTGGCAGGTGTATAGGTAGCATGAATTTGAGGTGGAACTGTGCTAAGAATATGGGAGTAGAAATCCAGAATGCAGCTACATTGAACGTGTGAAAAAGAAACTTTTTTTGTTGAGTAGTATTTCGGAGCAGGGAGTTAGTAGATCTTTTGTTTCTTTTACTTTGAAATATTCACATTCCCACTGTTTCCTCAATTTTGTTGACAAGTTTCTCCTTTTAAAGTCAGGAGCCAGTGTCCGAGTAGTTAACCAGTTACTCACAGAGATGGATGGTCTGGAGAATCGTCAGCAGGTTTTCATTATGGCTGCCACAAACAGGCCTGGTAAGGACCCCAAAATCATGAACAAGAGAAATTGGACATCCTTGGTTCTCTTGTAATGAAATCGTGTGTTCTTACGTATTTGAATTCTATAACTAACCTTGTTCTGTAGTTAAAATTACGGTGTCTCCTCAAATTCAAACCTTTTCTGAGAAATTAATCTGTTCCACATTCTTGTGACAGCGTGAGATGAGGCAACCTCTTTAAAATGTGTCTTAATTAGCACCTGATACCATTGCTGTAAAATGCTTTGAAAGACTTTGACTTAATTGGACTTTAGATTATGTCCTTGGAACATGAAAGAACAAAAAAGAACTGAAACATAAATTATATATTTTTTGCTGTTTGCATTGATTTTCTATCCAAAGCAACCTTATAGTTTTCTGCTATTTTTAATTTTTTTGCCTTGAGACATCTGTCTCATGTGAAATCATTTTTCCATTTGCTTATCTTTTGCTTCCTGGGTTTCATGTTCTGAACTCAGTTCCCTCAGCCTGAAGTTATTCTGCTGTTCCCTCATGTTCTGTCAAGCTTTGATATTGACAGCTGTCTGTGCTCCCTTGCTGGCTTTTCAATTTTTGGTAGCTTTTGCAGTTCCTGCAGCATCTTCGTAGTTAATAAGCTAAACACTGACATCTGCTTTGTAATCATCATGTGGTTTACAACCAACTTTCTGCCTCTTTTCTTCGTAATACAAAAAAAAAAAAAGAAGTCTTGTGTTTTGTACATACCAAGAAACTTGTCTTTTCCTGAATTTGAACTCCATCTAGATGCTGAGCGTTAGAAGGAAAGGAATTTGTTCTCAATATAGAAACATATGCGTATGAAGATTTTGCACTTCCTTGGTTATAAGCATTGTCTGAATATTGCAACTGAAATTAATTACAGGGTTACTAGTCTATCTTGGTAAAACCATACTGGTGTAGATACCAGAATTTTGGAAAGAACCTTTGCGCCTAGAGCATGTATTTGGCAAATTACTGGTAACAACAAGACACAGTTAGTTGATTCATACCTGCATGTATTAAGTATGGACAAGATGTAGAATTCTGATAAGAAATGGCTTAACAGGGAAAAATAGTAGCATAGCTACTTTGATAGTAGCATAGCTACTTTGGATATAAACTGGAAGATGAGAAAGTTAAAGACTTGACAGATTGCTTGGGTCCTATAGATTAAGGAAAATTTGGTCTGAAATCACCTAAAATAGGCAACTATTTTTTTTTTTCCAACGGTCAAAAAATTCAAAGATTTTGAGGAAAATTTTCCTCTCCTTTGAATTCTTTGCACCGTGAGAGACTATCAAGCCTTCTACATGGTGAAGTATGGCAGTAGATGCTTAAATCTATATCTGCTTGTAGAAATTCTTTGATTTAAAGTGGTAAGTTTTCCTGGCATGAGCTTGATGATTCTGACCTATTTAATCTAATGTAGAAAAGAGAATAAGGTTATGCAATGTAGCACATCTATATATAGGTACAGTTGGATGTACCAAGAGTGTTAGTACTAGTGTCATCAAGTTGCCTTAGGAAAGAGATCTCTTGCTAAATTAGTTATGCTAGTGCAAGTATTTATATCAAGCAGCCTTTTTTGTTAGTGTTTCTCAGGGGCTTCGTATCTAATTGCTGATGACAGTAAAATCGTCATTATCTCTGACTGGTAGTGTGGGGTGTGAATTCCAACACCGTTGAAGTTGAGGAAACATCCAGCTTGACTTCCTGCAGTGCCACCTCAGGTGTACCACAGGTATACATGGGACGAATACTTTTAGGGCCAGTGTGTGTATGTGGCACTGTTCTGAGGTAACGCCTCCTCTCGTAGATCTCATTTTCATGCATAGATGAAATAGACAGCTGTGCAGTTGTTAATCCATCTCTTTATAAGCCTTATACTGCATGAAGTTTTATCATTATGTTGGTATAAAGTACCTCTGTAATGGTTTGGGGATTTTTTTTTTTTTTTTTTTTTTTTCCAGTTTAAAAAAGTCACTGTTGCCTTGTTGAGCTGCAGTGGTAAATGTACTGTTTTACTATACTGGAATAGTTAAAATTACAAAACTTTCCTGGGTAATGAAGGCTGAACTAATATTTGAGGGAAGCTGGGAAATTTGTAAGGCATGAACTCAGCAGTGTATTACTAGCCAGTGACATGGATGAAAAAAGTGAATTTGAGGTAAAATGCCAAACGTAAAGATAATGCAAAGGCAGGCATAACAAATGTAATCATCAAATTGAAGAGTATAAATGTATCTGCAAATTCTGTAAATGGAAATGAATGGTATCTTGATAAAGGAGTTGTTTTGCCAACACGATAAAATAATTTTTTCTGAACAGCAAAGCTTGATACATCCAACTTTTGCTAGAGGAGGCAGTTATTTATACAGTTTGGATCTCTTGCTTCAGAAGGATATCAGCTGTGTGTATGAATAATGCTTTGGATAGGTTTAGACTACAAACTTTTGCTGTGATATTTGCATTTGTCAGTGTGAAGAAATAGAGTTTCCAATTGATGCAGCTTTTATCAGAACAACTTTTACTGAAGCTGTAGTTAAATTGGGGAAACTGATTTTCCTCGTGTAGTTTATTTACCGTTTATGGGGCTTAGGAAGAGGCAGTGTTCACCAAACTAAATTTTGCTAGCATGGTCTGGGTAATTAATAGGAGCACACTGCCGGTAGAGAACAGTGAAGTCTGTGCTAGTAAAGCTCTCTTAATGCCATAAGAGCAAAATGTCCAAGCAGGGACCTGTGGGAGAACCATAGCTTATACTGGCTAGTATATTTAAATGATTCCCACAAACAATAAAAGTTGTGGTGCCTGAAAAGCTCTTGTGCTTATAAGTCTGACATTTGTATGAAAGATTTTTCTGTCATAGTTATCTTGAATAGAGGTGCTTGGAAGTTGTGTAATATAAATCTAAATAATAGAACTTCCTGGAATCTTCCACTGGGCCAGTATTGTGAAGTGTGAGATCTCATCTTTTTTTAATCCATGTTAGTATAATTTAATGGAAGAGAAAATGGCTTTTCAAGATGCTTAATTTCTAGAGTGGTTGCATGCATTCTAGCTTTTACAGTTGGTTGCTGGTACTGTTCATGACTGTTAGTGTATGTTGAGAGCATTGTAGTGTCAGAGACCATCATGCCGAAAGAAGAGTCTTCTCTCCTAAAAACATCATTATTATAAAGAATAATAGTACTAGCACTAAGGTAGCAGTGGCTCAAACAGTTTTGGCATCAAGGTATGTTCCTGGCACAATTGTTCCAGTGAGGTGTTAGCACCTGTGACAAGGTATTATTGTGAAATGGTGGTGTTTTATATAACCCGTGGCTGAAGACTGCCAAATTCTTTTTTTTATAATAGCCTTTAAGGACTTGGAACACTCTAATTCCCATTTTGCCAACAGGGCAGGCACAATAGATTGGTTCCTTTGTTTATCATATACAGTCTGCAAGTGGTAATTCTTATTCTGGCAGTGCTGAAATAAGCCTTTGATCTGTCCTTAAAAGCAGGATATTTGAATGTTTTTTGCACTTACTCAGTGACTTTGAAAGTCCTCTATAGATCTTTCTTGACTACTGCTAAATTAGCAGGGATGCAGTATTCCCAACTCAATCTCTTTCCACCTAAATGCAGAACCAATGTCAAACTTTGTCTGAAAAGGACTAAACTTTTAAAGCACTCAATGTCATTAAAAAGGGGGGGGGGGGGGGGGGGGGGGAGGCAGAAGTGTCATGTCCTGCTAGAAACTTTATGGGTCAGAATAATTATATTATTTTTCAGTCTACTTCCTTCCCAAAATCCAAGACTAAATACTTAAAAAACAATCAAGCACTACTGTTAACTAAGGTCTGTAATCTCCCACAATTTTCTAGTTACCAGTGTGAGTTTCAGTATTGGATACTGCTGCTTTCTGCTCTTGTCTTACTTCCCCAGGCTGTGAACATTCATAAACTCTTTAGAGAAATGCTGACCAAGGCATCAGCAGCATTTTCCATGGGATCTAAGGAACTGTATGTAACCTGAGGAAACAGACAAGAAATCAGTGAAACACTACAAACTGATAGTGATTTAAGGTTGACATAAACTGTGATGATGTCTTTGCTTTTATTCATGGGGTTTTTTCCTAGCTTTTTAAAATTCTTGCAAAATTTCCCTTCGACTGTTATCTTAGAGCATGGTCCTAGTTTCAGTGAGTTCTATTTTTCTTTAGCAAGTTTATGTTAGTTTTGTAGAGCTATTCACCTGAACCACATGTTTTGAAACACAGTAAAAAAAAATAATCTTCAGTCTCTGACAATAGTTACAGTTTTGGTTTGTGTTTTTTGTTTGTTATGTTTATACATGTTGCTGAATTAAAGGCAAGATAAGATCTAAGAAAAGCACCTAATATGTGAGGCATAGAACAATTTCTTTCATGATAGTTCTAATTCACACAAATTATACTTCTGCATTTCACCAGTCCTTGAATGTTATCTGTCTTTTACAGTAACTTTAGTGAGTTTGTTTGTTGTGTAGGGAGCAAATTTGTTAACTGCAGTGTTCATCTGGACAGTGTTCACCTTTTAGGGCTTCTGAGCCTTCCTTCCAGAACGTCACAAATGTGGGGGCCTAGATCTTGTATGCTTCAAATATAATTTTAAAAAGCTGTAGTGAGTATAGGAGAAGTTTGATGGACTCAGCACAATAGTCGTTGTTGCTGGTATGCACTGAACTTTCATAAACATTGTTGACTCCTGTACAGTTGAGATAAGACATGAATAATCAACTGGAAATTAGTGTGAGGCTAATAGATTTTATTATAGGACAAAAGAATGTCACATTATAGGGATACATGTAAAGATACTTTCAATAGAATTTAATGAAGAGGATAGAATTTTGTAGTTTGGAGAGCAGTATAGCAAACTGAAATATTACATAATTCTCTAGAGGCTAGTGCCTGTTTTAACCTTTAAAAACATAGCAAGGAATGGATGTACTCTAAATGTCTTAATATGTAATTTTGCCAAATTATTTGGAAAATGGTACTACTGTCTTCTGTCGACATAGTCAACACCATTGACTACATCAGAAAGCCAAGGCAGAAAATTAACTAGACATTTCTTTTAATAGAAGTATATTCTCTCTGTGAGACAACTGCTTGGAAAAGAAATGCTCTGTGTTATCACGTTTCCATGTTTCACTTTCAAACTTCAGAGGTAATGATAGGCTTTGAAAGAGGTTTCTATGATAACTACCTTAATTTCATTAAAATGTTAAATGTAGCTAAAATTAGTTGACTCTGTTTAGATAAGTTTTGAGATAATAGATATGGAGAGAACATTATGATTTATCAGGATGGAATGCTTTGAAATTCCTGAAAGGGGAGCATTATTCAATTCTTTTAAACAGATATGAAATGCATCTAATGAGTGAGTTTGACCAATGAGTAAATACTAATTTTTCGTGTTATGTGACTTGGATTTTCAAGAACTTCAGGCCCACCCAGGTCTGAATCAGCAGAGTGAAGTGAAGTGACTCGTAAGGAGATGGGGAGTGTAGATCTATGTGTTAAACTTTGGTATGGTCTTATTGTAAACCACCATCACTGCAGCTATTGAATTAGTACAAGTTGTGGTAACTCTTTGAATGTGGGCAATGTAATCTTTTATATACAAACAGATGAATTAATCTTTAGACTGTATCGCTAACTTTGTATCATTGGACAGATAGCGTGGCAAGTGCCGTGCTCTCAGCATGCAAAACAGAAATAGTATTTTCCATATCAAGCTTAGTATTTTTAAAGAGCTTTTCAAACTTTAGAATGGGGAAGTTATCAAGTGCATGGTGTTCTAATGCAATCCCTATTGAGAGTATTTATTTTGATGTTTGTAATTGATCTGTTGAGTGAACTTTGTCATCTCATCTTAATAATGTGGCAAGACTTCCGTCCACAGAGACACAAAACCAGGAAAGTGCGCTTGTGCCAAAAGCAAGATAAAGTATCATGTAGCACTATGACACTATGCACACACATATAAGAAAGATGTTTTTGTCTGGGCCTGCCATGGCAGGGATTCTGTTTAACTTTTGGTTCATCTGCTCTGGATTAAATTAATACATCAAGTTCTTCCTTTTTTTCTCACCATTCTTGTTGCATTCACAATAGCTGATTTTTGCCTACATAGATGCCTCTGGCCATGACTGCTGTATCTTGGGAAAAAGATTTGCTTTTGTCCAAGAAAAAGACAGTGGAACAATTTTTAATGTATGCATCTCATTCTACTTTTTGTCCTTGTGTGTGACACCTTGAGGTGAGAGAAACTTGAACAAAACTATGCACATCTTTAAAAAGTGAATCAAGACTACCTTGTGGTAGGATTGGGTAGTTAGAGTCTTGACAGAGTTAAGCAAACTTTTTTCATTTGCAAAAAAGGGATAGCTGTGCTTCTGTGCCACTGTTCTGGGGTTTGGGTGGTGGGTTTTTTGTTTTGTTTTCTTTTCTTTTAAACATCTGTACAGTAGGGATTAACCACTTAACTTTTCTCAGTTCTTCACCTTTAATATACATGAATGCATGTAGTTTGTCTGCTAGCTACATTTTGTGAGGAGGATGTAAGGATTGTAAGGGTGTTGACAGCTTCATTTAGAGTCCTTGATAGTTTCCAGCTTAAGACTTAGGTGTAACTTTGAACTGTTATTTTTGGATAGCTTGCAATAGCTACTTACCACATCTATATAACTTACAGACTTCAAAAAAGTACAGTTTTCTTTGTATCTTCTGTGGGTGCTTTTGTGACTTTGCTGTTCACATTACTGTAGTATGTAGGATATCATAGAATCATTTAGGTTGGAAAAGATCTTTAAGATCAGTTCCAACCCTTAACCTAACACTGCCAAGTCCACCACTAAACCATGTCCCTAAGTGCCACGTCTACATGTCTTTTAAATACTTCCAGGGATGATGACTCAAAAGAATTCCTTAGTGAAATAGAGCAATACTGTCATCGGTTTGGATAGATGGGGAAATGGGGCATCAAGAAGCATTTGGATACATAATCCAGGCAGTTTCTGCTGAAATACAGACAGGAATTGAGGTCTTTCCCAGGTTATATGCCCTCTTTGTATCTCTTGTTACACCAATATTCGTTAGTATTTATATCCTGACTTACTGTTTGTGGAAGTTCAGTATTGAAGCCTGTAGTGCTAAAAGGCTGCTAGACATTTCTATTACATTTAAGCTTTGAATGGTTTTCTAGAAACGTTTGCAATGATTTTTGGTTTCTTAGTTCTCCACATGTAATAAAATTTGGAGTCTGTAGTTCTTCCTGGGAGACAAATTCTGTACTTTGCAGCTGCATATTGTGGTTTCATGGGTTTCCTATTTTACCACTTAGAAAATTAATAGGTAGTAGAAATGCAAATGTCCAGTAAAATTAAGTTTAGATACTGATGCTTATGATTGGCCCTGTGTACTTGTTATTCTTAATTTATCACTGTGCCTTTCAAGCAGATTTGCAACAGTTAATATGGGTAGAGTTCCTTCCAACAGAACAAACTAGAAGCATTTTTTTCCCTTGTTATGAATTAATGTGGAATTCCTCACTTGACCATGCTAGGTATGACAGTAAAAATGTTCTAGTACTGTATTGCTAAAGATAGAGTTGTCTTCATTTGTGAAGAGATGAAACTAGTATTTATGAGCCACCTTTGAGCAGATGCGGCTTAACTGTACTGGGCAATAGAGGCTCCTACCTGACAGAGATGAAACTATTTCAGTCAGCTATTTTAATGCTCAGAGCTTCATGGCACAAATGCTTCTTTGAATCTTGGTACGAGTATGCATGTATTCCTTCTTGTCTGTACACTTTCCTAAGGGTGTATCTCATTTCAGGATAATTTTTTCTTTTTTTCTATTTTTTTTCCCCTCCCTAAGATATAATTGACCCAGCTATCCTGCGTCCTGGTAGACTGGATAAAACACTCTATGTGGGTTTGCCACCACCTGAAGATCGACTTGCTATTTTAAAGACCATCACCAAAGTGAGTATTTGGAAATAAATCCTTATCTTGAAGCTCAGTGGAATGATTTAAGATAAATTAAATTTTACAGAGAATTGCATAATCCTGTCTCATGAAACACTTTCAGATATTACATGAGGTCATAAAAATAAACCATCAGCCACATTTGCTGTTAAATTTGCTCTGAGACTGCAAGGGCTTGATAGATCTTGAGTGAAACAAACCTGTTAAACATAGAAGCTGCTGCCTTTACAGTCACAGTTTGAACAGATTTAATTAAAAGATTCCTATCTGTGTGAGTAATGGGCCTAGAAGTGGTTTGTAAGCTTTTGGGGGGGTGGGTTTCCACACATTCACCAAAATGATTCACAATCTCCAGCTGTGTTTGCTCAACAGTAATTGTGACACTTAATTGCCTTTAGGATTAAAGGAAGCTTGTGATGATAGAGGTTGTAGGTCAAAGTAAATGTGAAAATGTAAAATACCTGCCCTCGTCGGTCCTCCCTGTGGTTAATGGCACATTCTGCCATTTCAGAGATTTGGATTATAGAATTCTATTTGAGTATTTCTCTTAAGTACGGTACAGCAGTAATCAAGGCCTTAAAAAAAGAACATACAAAGCATTATGAATTACTCAGATATTTCCTACTTTTTCCAGTAGATCAACATTGATTGTTAAGAGCAGGTGTTCTATCAAGCTGCAAAGGAGACCAAGTCTTCAGTATAGAGAAAAGATAGCACTGTATTATGGAAAGTGTGGCAAAAATTATTTAGCAAATTTGTAAAAAGATAATTCAGACTTGCATAAGCATAAAGTTGTGGTGTACACAATAGTTAATCCATAGGAGAATTCAGAAAGTGAGAACTCATTCAAGCATGTTCCTTCATGCCAAAATGATTGTTCAAAAGTCAGACTCATTACAAATTCAGGATGGTAGACTTTCCTTCACTTGTTCTATGCATTACTTCATGGAGGAAAAAAAGTAAGTATGCCCCCATTTGCTATGAGCAGTAGAACAATTTATTGTTTCTAAGTTTTATAAAAATAGTTCAGTTAAAACTTTTTACAACCCTGTTCTTAAAGATGGTTGCTGTTTGAAAGACCTAGAGGGAATTTGAGTGTAACATCCATGAGTCATTTTTCAAACATACTGTAAGGAATTATGTTTTTTATTTTACCAAATTTATTTTTAAAGATAACTCAAAGTGTTCTTTAAAAATTGGGGTTATATGATTGTTCTGACTTAATACAACCAACCTTGTTCTTCTGGAAGAAGTGGGTAGTAAGGGTCTAGTCTAGTGACTGTCTAATCAGAGCAGAAGGATTCTGGTACAGAGTTTACATCTGCTCTGTTTTTTAACGTACAGGTGTTGAGCCTTGCTCTACCTAATTTTTGCCAGAAAATCTTTGGAGATTTGTAACTGTCTCAAGTGCTCTCACTGTAATTAGTGGTGTAGGAAAATAGTGCAGCAAAGCTTGGTGCAAGACTTCATGGGAGGGGAAGGTGGTATTAAACAAACTGATTTGTCTCACACTGTCATAGATTTCACTTGCTAACGCTCGTCACAGCCACATATAGTCACCAAGATGCATGCATCCAAGTGGTAGGGCCAGGATCACTTGTGTTGAACAGTGAGGATAAGAAACTCTGTGTTGAGGCCTCATTTCATCTCTTGGCTTCCCCTTGACTGGCAATGACAAACTGGTTGTTAGAGAGAACTGTTTTCTGGATTCCCTTTAAGAATTAAACAGTTCAGAATCATGCTTACTTCAGCTGCCATAAATCTTGGGCGAGGTTGCGGAAAAGTGTCTTTACTCCCTCCTTCTGGGAATCTTTGTGGCTACAGTCTATCTTCCTATTGGGATAACACCAAGAGGAGTGGCACACTGGATGTGCTAACCTTGTCATTATCCTGTTATCAGAGTGTATTTGTCTTCTCCTGACAAGCCATCTTTGCTGTGCCCTTACCTGATTATGGGTCTTTTTGTGATGTAAGCAATGCATTGCATAGTGTTTACCAGCTTGGTTCCTGTGGATCCTGTCCTTAGTTATCGGGGCATGTTATTTTTGGAATGCCAGATACTTCCATGCATACTTAATTCATACTAGTCTTAATATTTTGGTTACAAATCTTTGTAGTGAATGAGGTGTTAAGTCTTTAATGGATTTTTTTTTTCTCAGTTCTTAATTAAGAGGCCAGCAGAAATGAGATACAAACACTCTCAGTCTTTTCCTTTCGTGTTTCCATGTTCATTCCATGAGGAGAGGAGGCTGGTGCTGTTCTCACTTTACTACTTCTGCAGTCACCAGAGTTCTCGTAAAGCTAGGCAAAGATTTGTTTCTAGTGCTAAGAACAAGAAATAGGTTGTTACTTTCTTTAAAAATGTATGGGAGTTATCTGCAAGAAGAACTTGGAATATGGAGAGAGGAAAATATGTTAAATTAACTGAAATGCCTTTTTTTTTTTTTTTTTTTTTTTTTTTTTTTTTTGTCAGACTTCATCCATGCATTCTAGGTAAGGAAATTTGAAAAATCTGTGTACAGCAACACTTGGTTAAATATGTGCTCAGGGCTAGATAAAACAAAATGTTTGGTGCAGATGTGGGTGGCTTCTGGGTGATGGTATGCATTCCCAGAAATCTCCAAGGAATACATGTACAAGATGTAGAAACTGCGAGTTGTTGCTAAGGGAAAACATGGATGCTTACAAAGGCAGCATGAGGAGTAGAAAAGGGAGTTAGGGGGAGGAATATGTTGTAAGGAAGACAGACAGCTTGAACGTAGGTTGAAGGCTTGTTGTGAAAGAGTTTTATTTCAGTTAACTTGTACAAATCAGTCATTTTCAAATTGCATATTAATTATGTAAGAGAAGCATGTCTTCACATGTTCAAGTTACTAGTGTACTTACATTCCTGCAAGCTGTATCAAGCTTCTCTGGTGCACATACTGCTGAGCTTGTCTCCAGAGTAGGCAGATCATCCCACTCAAAAAATGGCCAACATATGTTGCTACTCAAAGCAATAGGTAAAACATTTATTTTTAGCAGAGGAGGTGTCTCTCTGGCTTGCAGTCTTGTACAACAATTACTAAAATCCCATATGAAATTGTATGAGGCTTCCTTGTTTCCAGGTTGAAGTCTCTGCTTTCAAGATGTTTCAAAATCAGGCTGTTCCTTTGTCTTTCTGTTGGTTTTTGGTTTTGGTTGGTTGGTTTGGGGTGGGTTTTTTTTTCCCCTTTCTAACTGGTATTCTACCAAAGATTCATCCAAGATTGCTCCCTTACTCTGCCTAGTCCTTGATTATTCTACTGTCTGTTAAGTATTCAAGGGTTTTAACTTGCCAGTTACTATACATTTTATTTTTTTCTCTTGAAGGTATTGTAGATATGTGGTATGTTAGTTCACCTGAAGAAGTCAGAAAAGAATTATAAGAATTTGTACTTTTCTGTCAAATGAGTTTCTAGCAGAAATACATCAATTGTACCAAAAAAATGCCCTTTCATTTCTAAACTCAGATATTGTTTGATACTGTAGACATCTAGAATCTCTGTACTACCAAGATACTACTTTACTGTTGTCTAAGGGTAATAGGGAGATCTCCATGCTTACAGTGTTTGAAAATTTTGTGGGCTAGTTTCAAATATAATTTATAGTGTTCAATATTTTTTGCTGTCGGAGATGCAAGAATAATAACAAAAGAAACCACTTCTGGGATCTTTGTGGAGGAAGCAGTAATAATATGGAAGAGTAGTGTCAAAAGTCTACAGGAGTATCTACAGTATATGTAAACTTTTATGAAATCCAGAATGGAAAACTACTAAGTTTGAAAATGTATGTCTAGAACATAAAAGATATGTAATTAATTCAGTCTTAAAAGTGAGATAAGACTAAATCTACATGCTTATTGCTTAGCTATTTGATTTCAACACATAGTAAAACTAGAGGAAGTTCAGCTAAACAATGCTGTTGATGTAACCAGCTACTTAAGGCCTGTCCACATATGGAACAGTGTCAGTGTTACATTGCCCTGTGACAGGCTGGCCATCATTTTGTTAGAGAAAATCTAATCTGTTGATGGGAAGTTAAAATTTAGCATTACTTATTATTTCATAATTAAATGTTTTTAAGGCTGGTTGTCCTTCTTGCTGGTTTGAGATTAAAAATGTTAATATTTGTGGATATTTCAGGGAATTTGTCAGACCCCTATATGATTCCTGATTGGTGAAACTTAAACACTTTGGGGAAGGCATGTGTAAAAAAAAAAAAAAAAAAAAAAAAAAAAAAAAAAAAAGAAAGAAATACCACCAAAAACCAAACAAAAACCCCACAAACAAACAAACAAAAAAAAACTACAAAAAAACAACTTTTCTTATCTTTCTCTTTTTATTATCTCAACTCCTTTAGGATGGCACCCGGCCTCCACTAGATATTGATGTAAGCCTTGAAGAAATTGCTTACAGTCAACATTGTGATTGTTATACGTGAGTAGCTTCTAGTTTTGACTTGAATATTTGATGTGCCGTGCCAACAGTCTTCTGATGTGTGATAATGTGTGTTATGTTGTTATTATTAAGAGGACCTCTTAACTTTCAGGGTTTATAAGCCTTTTCCCTTATGCTATTTTTCTTGCTTTCACTTGTGCTTTTTTCCAAGGAGTTGGTAGGAATATAGGGCAAATATGCTAAAGTCTCTTTCACCTGGAAGAGCCCTCTTGGCTTTGCGTGGTTTTATTTTACAATTCTTGCATAAACTGAGGATAAAAGAGCCCTCTTTAAGTTGTGGACCATATACAATGATGATGAAAGCAAATTGGTTAAACAACCATAACCAACTTGTTCTGTCACACAGTTGAAAGCAGCGTGTTTGACAAAGTAATGAGGGCCTATTTCAACTTGTGCTTTGGGAATACCAAGGTGTGTTTTTTTAGGAAAGCTTGATGGCCATATCCGTCAGAATAATTTGCAGTTGCGTTGTACAAAACTTTAAAAAGTTTTAATCTATTAAATGATTTATTAAGAGTTAATGATTTTCTGGAGTTCACAAAAGATAAAGTTTACGACAGGCTGCTTGTCACAATATTGCTTTTGAATCTTAGAAATGGAAGCTATCACCAGTAATGATTTTTACTTTGTCATTGTTTCATATTTGGGAAAGATGAGTACTTTTTCTTTGCCCCTTTCACTCACTGTCTTTTTTTTGGGGGGGTGGGGAGTGTTTGGTTTTTATGTTTGTTTGTTTGGGTTTGTTTGTATTTTGTATTTTGTTTGTTGTTTTGGGATTGGGGTTTTTTTTGTTTGTGGGGTGGGTTTTTGTGGGTTTTGTTGGTTGGTTGGGTTTTGGTTTTGTTTTTTAAATACAGCAGTATTCCTAGCACCCCAAAATGAAACATAGGGAGTTAATTGTGAAAATTTTCTTTGGTTCAATGACTTGTACCACTTTTCACAAGCCTTCAAAGTTCAACAGCTGGAAACTGGAAACAAATATTTAGAAAGACTGATCTGATCATGTTTTGTGGATACTGTTATTTTAAGAGCATGTTAAGTTAACTGTTGATGCAGCTTTGAGCAAGGCAGCTCCCTTTTGTAATAATGGGTGATTCCATTTGAATCTTTCGTAAGACTGATAAAAAAAAAAAGTATCAAGTTCCCACCAAGTGGCACAATATTAATCAATCCTTTGGCATTTTTAAGGATGCTGGGGGGGGGGGGGGCGTTGCCTCTCCCCTTGCCTCTCATTTATTTGATTTTAATCTGTGGCTAAAATCTGGAGGACATTACTCCATAATGAACGTTGCAGCAGTGGGTTGTCCTCGGACCTCTTTCCAATGTTCTTACGATGAACCTTTATGACAGCACAACCAGTCTCTTACCATCATTTATAGTTTCTTGCCTTTCTATATGCCACTAGCTAAAGACGAGAGAAATTTATCCTAAAATAACCTATTCTGTTTGTATCTGTAGAGGGGCAGACCTTTCTGCTCTAGTGCGTGAGGCTTCAATTTGCGCCTTGAGACAGGAAATGGCCCTGTGGAATACTCAAAGCAAGAAAGGTAAGAAAGCTTTACAAAAACCTTAACTGAACAGTGAGAAGATAAATGGAATGTAAAGTATTTAAGGTAGTTCAAGACAAGCATAAAGGTGTACATGCCGTACATAAATGATTGATGACTTCTAAGCCAAACAAAAATTAAGTCAGATTTGTTTCAAGAACACATAAGCATCTTTGAAGTATACGTAGGGGAGAGTACAGGAAAAAATGGTTATGCTGGAGGTTCAGCATAAAATTTTTTTCTAAAAGAATTGAACCTTGTAACCTTAAAGAAAAGTTTATGTTAAATGGTAGTATAAACTGACAATTTATGTACTAGACTGAATATGTCTTTGCCAGATTTCCATATCACTATCAAAGACTAATTATACTGACTTATTTGCAGATATGAGTACAGTTGTAACTGCACACATACTGATCACATACCTTTGGTACAAAATTGTACTGTGTAACTGAATCCATGCACCTAGTAGTAATAGCACTAGGACAATCTGAGTGCCATTTTTGATCTTAGGTGTTTAGCTCATCAGTGGCTCTTGGCAGGACTTTAACAGGGAGTTATAAATTCTTTCAAGTACAATGTCTGCCCTTTCCATATGTCTCTGCACTTCTAAGTTGTATTTTCCTGGTTTTTAAATTATTCTTTTTTTTTCTGTGCAGATAAGAAAACGTAATTGGAAATTGAAACTCTTTTATGTAAAATGTGTGTGTATCTAGACTTTTTCTAGTAATTCTGTTTGTTATTCTACTCTTAAGTCAAAATGCAAAGCTAAGATGGAATTGTGACTTTTCAGATGATGTCCTTGGAAAAGATATTAGGCTTTCATTATGCCTCTGATTTCTGAGAACCACGCTGGAATTTTAATGGCTTTGAATCATTCTTTTTGATCTAGTACATAACTAGTCCCATCTGTTTTTTAACAGTAGGTTAACAGAGCAGAATGTTTGTATTTCTTGTTTTGAGGGAACTAGCATGTTCATTGGGGCAGGGGATGGAGAAACAAACTATAAAAACCTTCACTGTTGTATGACTTGGTTACCCATTTTCTTTGCTGTAGATGGAGAAAGCTCTTGATTTGAGATGGAAATTTCTGAATTTGTCCTGTTTGTTTTTATAATTACCCAGAATAGACCAGGCTCTATTCAAAGATGCTCATCACTTGAATTCAGCCTTCACATATAGGACTGCAGCCTGAGCACTTATTATATGGATGTGTTGGCAGCCAGCAAGTCCATAATATATGCATAGCTTGATTGGCATGTTTATAGCAGCTGCTTGTTTGGGATGTCCTTGGGTTTAGATTTCCAAGATGTCAGCCCTGGCTGGTATGAAAGTGTATAAGGTGGTTTCTGATTTGAGACCTTGTTCATTTATATCTTCAAAAGGGTAGTGTGTGTACACAGACTGGAGAATTTCACCTTTCAGTGTTACCACAGGACAAGCACAACTGACTCCCTATGCTCTGTACATGACTGTAGATGTGTGCTTTGTGTCTTCATCAGTCACTTTGGAATCAGCTGGCTGAGATCAGTGCTGCTCCTTTCTATTCTGTAGAAACTCTGTTGTAACTTCCTTGTTATACCTGGTATTCTCCCTCTGGAATAAATTCAGGGGTGTGTTTTTCTTAACACTCAACAGTGGTTTGCTTGAAGGGCCTTTTTTATAGTGAAATGGAAAGATATCCTTTTTGTGATATTTCTTATAAGAATCCACAAATTTTACTTCCAACTTGTAACAGTCCTAGGAGAGCTGATTATGTTAGTCACTGCAGTCTGGGAGTTGCCAGATATTGTGGTTTGTCTGGGGGAAGAAGGGGGAATCTTAACAAAGATTGGGCAGACTTTCAGTTTTATGAGGTCCCTCTGGAGTTCCTCATCATTGGCCCAGCATTTGACTGCCCAGAAGAGTTCAATATCATTTGCAAACTTGGAGTTTCCACTTCTGGGTCCTGTTTTCAAACCACTGATGAAGATGCTGCATAAAACAGATTTCAGCCCTGATGCCAGAGTGGGGCCCTACTGCTGCCTGTTCCCAATCCTGAAAACTGACCATTAAGCCTTACGCTCTATTTCATATCCTTTAATCAGCTTTCAGTCCACCAAAGAATCTATTCTACAATTCTTTGGAGTTCCCAGTCCTTTGGTGGGTGTAACAAGTTACACGATTTAACCAGCAGTTCTGTGGTCTTATAGACAAGTTCCTTTAGAACCTTTGAGTGAACACCATCTGGTCCTGGTGACTTACTGTTAACACTTCAGCTGACCTATTTTAGTTTAATGCTTCCTGTATATTTATTTCAAATAGATCCAGTTACAAAGAATGTATAGGGTATGAGACTCTCTTGACACTTTCAGCTGCAAAGACAAATGCAGAGATTTCATTGACCTTCTAAACTATGACCTTATACCTGAGTGTCCCTTTTTGGATTTTTTTTTTTTTGAGATAGCCAGTGACCCCATAGCACCTGCATAGTCTGTAAAGCTGATCTTCTTAAGCAAAGAGTCTATGAGACTTCTTGTTACAGCAGTTAAAAGCGAGTGTGGTTTAACAAGTGAGATTAATTAAAGATTTTGTGGTTGAATTTGAAAAGCAAGATCTGGTTCTTGTTTGATACTTTCAAATTAAGAGGAAAGGGAACCAGCTATCCTTAACTTACCTACGTAAATAGGAAAAAAACAATTTGATGACTCAATCTTAATTTGGTTTCTGTGAAAGACCCAACTTGAACTCTTTTTTCTTACTACAAGTAGTGTTTCCTTAAGGAAATAAGTTAAAATGCTCATATTTTAAATTTACATCTTCATTTATACTGGTATAACTTTATATGGTAATGGGAATCTTGAATAAGAGCTTCAGAGAATTGAGATGAGAGAGCAGCAAGGTTGTATGTTTAGTTTAGTGAACTTTAACCTTCATCTTTACTTTAAAGCAAGTAATAATAATTGTAGACTATTTGCTGTTCTGTTTTATACCTTAAACAAGTTCTCATCTTTAATTTAGTGCCTTCTATCTGCTATGTAGTCTTTCGCTGTATCAGCAGATTTTCGTTAAACTCAGACATCAAATATATTAATGAGGAATCTTAACAGTTTCTTCATGTCAGCACATCCCATTTCACCTTACAAAGATGTATGCAAAGGTAGTGGCAGTACATATCTGTGGAAGAAAAAGTGTCTTAATGAAATACACTTTAAAAAATGCACCAAATTGACTCTAAAGACATACTTTTTGTACCTCTATCTTATCTGATACCTGTGCATAATGTTAGCATTGTAATGAATCTGTATAGGATTGGTATCTTTGGATTCTTAACTCTAGATTAAACAAGGCACTTGATTGTGAGAGCAAAGGAATCCATGATTTATTTGAGGTATGCTTACATTTTAGCATACTAAAAAAAACCTGTTCAAAAGGTTGGGATTAGGAATAATTACTGTGGATAGCTGCATTAAGGTCAAAAAGGCAATTTGCATAAACTTTAACAGAGGGAGTTGTAAAAGTGAAAGCTTTCATCACTTCTGGGTAATGCTGGACAAGGCAATGATATGAAGTCAATTGTTTAGGAATTGAGCATCCTGCAGTAGAATTGGAATGATAACAAAATGCTTTCTAGGTACTTACTAAATAACACTCTGTAGGGAAGCTTAATATTAAATATGTATAGAAAATAAAGGCCAGAACTGGAAGCAGCAAGATTTGAGGCATTCACTTCCAGAATGGTCAAGGGACTTGAATTCTAACTGGATTTGATGTAAGCTGCAGTGAACTTGGCATCTTTGAGAATGAAATTCTCAATCTGCAGGTGGAAACACTAATACCTAAAATTAACTTTCAGAAACAAGTAAGTATTCTTTGGCTTAGAGGGATTAAGATCTTGCCAAAGATCATAGACAGTAGGCTACATAAAGTACAAGAGTTCAGGTGTTCCTAACACTACTGAATTAGATCTCATCCAACTGACTAGCACATACAGTTAGTTAGGTTTAATGAATGCTGCCTTGAAATACATGCAACAATCATTTGATTGTCACTTGCCTGCAATTTTATTAACTTATTGTGCTTTGTTCTTTAAGGAGAAATCAAGATCTCCCGTAAACACTTTGAAGAAGCTTTTAGGAAAGTGAAATCTTCAGTATCAAAAAAGGTAAGGTAAGCTGCAAGTATGCAAGACTCACTACTCCCCTAGAAAGGACACTCTTTTTATGCTGGAGACTGGTGGGAATAGTTAAGGTTGCACTATACTTGCATGTGTTTCAAACTGACACTACCTGTTTCTGCATTAAGCAAACCTGATGTTTTTTACAAGGTCAGAAATTAAAGTCTCCCTTTTCAGCTGCAGATGATGCATTGCATGTAGATTGATTACGATGCTATCAGTGTTATCTCTTAGTATGGCACCTTGGACTTCTCATTGACATTCCCAGATTAGTTACTGACCTGACCTTAACATCTTATGTCCGTGGAATTTTCAGTTAAAACTTGAGGCCTTTAGAGTATACCACACCTTGCCACTACCTTTTTTCCCCCCTAGATGGATGTGACACCCAAAGATGCTCAACCATTTCTGTTAACGTGCAAAAGGCAGCATTTTGAGATAGGACATAAAATGCACTTTACCATCTTAGTTATTTCTTATCACTGTTTTCATTATTTGTATTTATCAAGGAAGTTTGTGTTAAAGGTTTCCTTATGACCTGTTCTTTAATAACTGAAAGCTGTTCAATCATCTTACTGTGACTGAGAAGTTTATATATAGAGGAATTGTTATTGCTGCAGAGCTTTTGCATATAGGTCTCTGTGTTGCCAAGAGTGTACTGCAGCCAAAATACATTAATATATTCACTTTGAACACTAGCCAGAGAGAAGTTAACTAGTTAACTATTTCCTTTCATTATTATTGTATGGTGATGGTCAGTGATCTTTGGCTCCAAGACCCTTTAAAGATGGTATTGGTGGTTGTTTTCTTCCCCTCTGCTAATTATTAAGCAAACGGTTCAGAAGCAACAGCCACAAAAACTTAAAACATCCCCTCTAACATGACAATCACTGCTAAGTGTTCGTACGTACTCTTCTGGTTCTTAAGAGTTAACCAGAAATGTCATTCTGCATCTCAAAGGCAGCTTAAATGTCACATGTCTCAGAGCCCTATATTTCAGTTATATCCATCTGAAGAATTTTGTTAGGTATTTTGAAATATCTTTTGGAGTACAAGAAACTCAACTCCCATTTCCAGATGCTACTTCTTATCTGCTACACAAATTCAAGCTGACAAAAACTCTCTGCATACCTTCTTATGAATACTGGAAAATAAAAAAGCTGCATCTCACTGATTTAGTGCTTCTAACTCTCTTCCTTTTCCTTCCCATACACATCTCAGTTCCATTAACTTGCTTTTGGTTTAATTGGTTGACTCGAGACAAACCAAAGTAAGTTGTTCTTAAAACTATGGACAGACCACCTTCTGAAGCCAGTTATTTCAGTGGAATTTAACATCTTTAACCATTCTGTTCCTGAAAACTGTTATTTTGAGTGATTCATGAAAAGGATTAAGGAACTAGCAAAAGAAGATCTTGTCAGTTCATTTTGGCAGAACTAGGTGAGGGAGTAAAGTATCAATTCAGCAGTTCCCCTAGTAAAGAGGGCAGTATCTTCTTAGTGAAGCTGCAATCTGAACGCAGCATGGCAATATTAAGTCTAAGAACTGTGCCAAAGGCTTCTCTTAACTACATATCATTGGTGACTGTCACTGGAGAACCTCATTTATGAGCCAGGGTAGTGGGCTATTGCCTTTAGTTTTTTGTCTGTAAATGTTTTAAAATATAGCTAGTGGCTCATATAGCTGGTTTAATAAAGTGAAAGTCACTTGTAAAAGTGACATATAAAGTCACTTTTAAACATTGCATGACTTTTTACCATTGTCTGAAGTATTTTTTCCTCTCATCTTGGCACTCTTAGGATCAAATAATGTATGAAGAACTGCATCAGTCACTGTGCAGGTGACACATTTGGACAATTCCCAAGAGAGACTTATTCTACGTTGGTGGAGAGTTTTGTAACACCTGTGCCTGATTTCAAGAGAAAGGTTTGAAAGAAGCTGTACTAAATCTCTCAACTTTTTAAACTGTACCTGAAAAAAGGTCATCATAACCTACTGCTCTAAACCATCCTTAATTTAACTACTTGCAGAATAAAAGATACAATACACACTTCCTGCTTATCACCATTTACATTTTAAAAATTAATGCTTTTAGTGCTAAAGAGCTAATACCATTCTGAGCATTTCATGCCCTTAATCAGAAATCCCTCAGAGGCAGACAGGCTAACCCTTCAAAGTGTTTACACTGCTCAAAGAGCTGTTTTCAACCATACATGAAAACAGCCATGTTTTCAAGAACGATGACTCTGGAAGAATCACTGGGAGAAGACAGCTGTGAAAGTAGACTGGGAAAGTGCTGCACTGTATGTTATCATACCATTAATCATGCCTTTCCCAAATACAGTGACACATTATGGTTGTGCCAGCACCGGTTCTCCAAGCTTCTAACAGCTTCCCTTCACTTTATCAAAAGAAACTATCCACAGATGGCAAGATGTCTTAAAGTTATCTAGGAGAGAGTAAAGTTTGGAAATCCGAGAAGTGCTATGGTATTGTGATTTAACAGCCACTTAAGAAACATTTGAAACAGTAAGTTATCTAACAAGCTGGTTCTCAATTTTTTTTTTTTTTTAACAAATCTGCAACAACAAAAAATTCTATTATGGATTTGAATTTCTTAACTCACATGTTTTGATATTGGGGGGGGGGGGGAAGTTAAATACAAGAAATTCCATCTTGGAAAGAGGGTCATAACTTTCAGCATCAGCAAACTGGGAAGTATCTGAGTTAAGACAAAACAGTGAAATGTGACAGACACCGAGCAACTAATTTCTGAAACCTACAAGCCTTCATGGATTTTTTTACCACTGTCATCATTCTACAAAGTTCTTTAAGGATTAATGTCAGTTCCTATCTTTGATCAGTCTTATTCCTTTTAAAAGCACTGCAAGCATCAGTCAAGGATCAGAAAAGGAAATGGATGATTTCTGCTAGCAAGTTTCATAGAAAGTCTTTTAAGTTTGATAACACCAAACTTTAAATAATTTTTAAAGTAATGAAATTTCCATGTAAAAAACAGTAAAATAGTTTTTGTAAGCAATATTTATTCTGTAAGCATCCCCCCTACTTTAACATTTAAGATGGTGGAGATCATTTAATCTCCTACTCAAATCATAACTTGTTTAAACAAATTGCCACGCTTTACTAGATGTGACCTTGAACAACCTGATCTAACTTTAACTGACCTTGCCTTGAGAGGGAATAGTGCCTTACATCTTAGGAGTCTTCTCTGAATTGCCATCTGACAAAAGATTTTGTACATTTTTCCCCAAAGGTAAACGTGGAAGGCTATTACAAATAACTAATCACAACACACTTGGGTTTTAGAAATACTGACACTCAGGGCAGCTTGTACTTACCACTGTGATTTTTGCACAACATGGTATGATACTCCCTCCCTCTTCTAGGGAAGCCTGAGACTCAGTGACTCAGGTTGTGGGCCATATGACTAACAAATGAAGTCCCTGCATATAAAGCAGAAGATGATGTGTCCGCTTGTAATTGTAAATCAGGCTTGGAGCTTCAGAAATTACTGTGATTCCCAGAAATCCAAGATGAAGGATCATCATTTTATCTCAGAGTAGTTTCATCTGTGGATGTTCATTACTGTGAGGCAATGCAATTAGTACATATCAGTTAAGTGACTAATTTTAACATAAAATCTTATCTAGATGTCATGTACAGAGCTATATAAGAACTACCCGTTACATGAACTTTTTCCTGTTTTAGCTCTAAATCTACAACTTTACAGTTTTTTTACCACCTTTCTTAAAGGTTTCTGCTTTATAGGAAGCTACAACTGTGAAAGTAAGCTGTGAACTCTTTCAGTACAATAATACACTCAATTCACTTCAGTGTTTGAGAGTTGACCAATGAAAAAAGAATCAAGCAGGAGCCCCATGAAAACAGTATATGATACCTCAGTTATCAATTTTGAAACTGTCACCCATTCTACTTTTAGATATGGTAATTCTAAAGGCCATTGCTGTTTTTACCTGCCTGTGGCATGCATTGGTTTCAAAACAAACTATATATAAAAACTCAAATCAGGAATTAAGAGGTCTGATACACTTAAGTAATACTGTTTAGAAATATCTGTCATCCTTTCTTGGGAAAAAAACTGTGGCAAGTAAGCCACTCTATAGTTGAAAATAACCATGTGACCAATTTCTCCTTTATGGATATATAGAGGAAAATCCTGCTACCATACTTAAGGATAGCTGCAGTTGATGAGCTTATGAAGGAGTAAAGTCCTTAAGCCCTGGCATACTCACCTAAGAATTTTCTCCTCCTTCCCTCTTATGATGGTATTATTCCTCTGTATATATGGAACAAGAAAGCAAGGTAGGACTTGCAAGGCAAGACCAAGGAGGAAATACTGTTCAAGTAGTAATAACAACATAGTCTTGTCAAGAGTTCTAACATAAAACATATGTTTAATATACAAGGTGTCTGATGATCGTTCTTCTTAACATGTGCGGAAGTGGGGTGCAGGAGGGTTTGAATTTACAAGAAAATCTGAAGTTGAAAGGCAGAAAAAGCCAGATCAGTCAAGTGTCCATATCATGTTTGCTTACCTTGTCTGGGCTGCATGTGCGTCAAGGAACAGACAAGGGTAGGCAACTGAACTCTATTTGACTGTTCGCACAAGGAAGTGCTGTACCTACACTGCTACTTTTTCTTGGGGGAAATTCTGCTTAGGCTATAGTACTTACCACTAAAAAAATAACTTGATAAGAAATTAAATGCAAGAACCCTTGTAATTGTACACGGAAGAGGGAATGCTTTAAGGAACAGGCCCTTTCATGCAATAGAGACCACTATGTTCTACATATGCAGCTACCACCCCTCCTAGCAGACATGCCTAGAGGAGGTTTTCCCTCTAGTCATCTTGTTTCTGTTGTGACAAGAAATTGTTCATCATGCCATTCTTCTGTCCCTCTTCCTGAGGCTAGCAGCATACCTAAATCACAAGAATGATTCTGTCCCAGAGCATATTAGATCCTAGCTTAAGCATGGATAGGGGCAGAGGCAGTACAGGGAACTGTCAGCAGGAAAAAAACAACTCCACACAACCCTATCTTCATTCTTGGCTCAATAGGAAACTTTTTCAATGTTTTTGTCCTCACTGAAGTCTTGTATACCACTGCAGGCTTGATTGATTGTGAAATAGAGGATTTGATAGAGAAGAGATAATTGTGTATGTAGAGTTGCAGGTTGCTATACTAAAGGCATATTTACATGATCTAGACACACCTATTTGTCAGATTGTTTTCCTAGGACCTTGCAGAAGCAATCTTGGCAGACCCAGAAGTGGCTCCTGTGCTTTGCAATGTGCACGCTCAAATACCAGAACTTGCTTTGCCTTAAGTCTTTTGAGATTCTTTCAAATTACAGAGGAGTACACTTGCCAAAAGCTGTGTCTTAGACCACTTATCATGCAAGATCACTACTTGAAAGTGACTTTTCTCCCATTTGTCCAGCAGCATTAGTATGGCAGCCTGCAATCTATAGCATTGACATTATTGTTGCTGAACCTCATCATTAAATAAGGAATTAACAGCTTTAAGTTCTACTGTGGCCTGCCACCTCATCTAATACAAGAATAAATGCCAAGAAGGCAGGGGTGAACCACTGAGCTCGTTACCTAGCAGTGTCCCCTTACCTAGAACAGATCCATTTCTCAACATCTGTAGACTTTTAAGTATGTGTTACATCCTTGCTGGCTACATTTAAAGACTTAATCAGAGGAATTCTGACATGCAGAACCAAGTCTTAACTACTTTTCAACTGACTTCTGGTTCCAGGTGGGAAGTCTTGCCCTGGATCTGAAAGTATGGAGCTCCATAGCCAGGAAGATGCACCCATTTAACACATGTTAATTGGCCACTGTTGTGGAACAGACAGGTTCAACAGCAAAACAAGAATGCCAGAGGCAAGAGTTGTTCTGAAAGAACACTATACCCACGCCTGTCCTGTGGGAAAACTCATGCCTAGTATGATCAGATTCCAGAATGTATTACTTATTCCACTTAAGCAGCTTCAGATAATTGGGGGAGGGGTGTTGAAAGCCATGCAAGGCAGTTTATTCTGAAAACTTAAGTTACTCTGAAAGCCCTGAAGGGGATTCAGACCTCTCCACAATTTAACTGCAGCTAAAATACTTGGATGATATGTTTAACACAGCTGACCCAAAGTCAGCTGTGTTTTGACAGTTAAACTCCTGGCTGATTTCACATGAAGGAGAGGTTTGCCAAACTGACAATCTAGTAAGATGCTTCAGTTGCACAGAAAGGAACAAACCCTAACAAGCATGTAGGAAGGCCAAAGTTGACTCATTCCATCTGAATAGATTTATTTAAAAAAAAAAAAAAAAAGGTTAACTGTCAGGGTTCTTAATGCTCTTTAGATTTTATTTGTTCTTCTTCACTGGTAGTCAAAGCTCCCTGCAACTTTCAGATAAAATATTTCAAAAAATTATACTAAGCTGTTTCTGCCAGATATATTTTAATAGCATTAATGAAAATTATTTAATTTGTTAAAATAATGTTTCTTATTTCTGTGCCATGGCTTGGCCTAAACACCACATTATGACTGGAAAAAACTAGTTATTCATTTAGAATATATCAAACACAGGCCAAGTAGTCCAGCTGGCCTTAATTCCTTTTACCAGTGGTTCAGAAATGCTTCTAACTGTTTTTTAGGGATGAAACTATGCTGCAATATAGGTTAACTTTCAGATGATCTGCTTCTGGCAAAATCCCTATTACTGCAGTTAGATGCCAAGGCCTCTTGTGTAATACATAGAAATTATATGCCTAAGAATGGTAGTTACCAATGCTTGGCAAGAATCAGACCATGGTTTAGATCCAAACTTAAGTCTCACTGGCCCAGATTAACCTAGTCCAGTAAGTGTTCTCTGATAGGTAGCCAGTAGCAGATGTTTCAGAAAGATTATCACAAGCATAGATCTATCCCTCAGAATTTCCCACTATTCTGCAGCTCTTGAAGTGAAAATAGTGCATAGTCAGAGTTGGAAGGGAAGATCATAGTCATAACACCTTAAAGCAACATTTGCAATTTTAAACATTAGAGATGGCAACTTCAGTCCTGTTTAAAAGGAGAAACTCACACTTGCACTACCCATTGGGAGGGCAGTAAGGGGCATCAGTGATTCCATGAAGTAGGTCACTAAGCCTAAGTATAAAATTTTGACTCTGAACTCTGGTTATGTTAAGTACTCATCTAGGATAACTGAATTTCTTAACTTCAACTTTTAGCCATAAAACTTTTTGGAGACACTTTCAATCCTTCATCTAGCTATGGTAAGCTATCGACACCAAAGAGATTTAATTCCACCTTTCAGTTCTTAAATGGAGCAATTGTGCAGAAGCAGCTTAAAAAGAAACTCTTTTGCAACTTGTTAAGCCTATTCAAGTCTTTCAACCAGTCAGTTTTCTTCCGAGTAGAAAGGCAATGATTCTTTACAGTTCATCTATACCATCACTCAATAGAACAGGTCTTGCATCTGCTTTAAAAATACTAAATTTCTCTAAAGCTTAAAGTCCTTCAGCATAAGGGGACCAGTCAAAAATTCACCCAATATTACTTTAATCTTTGCTTTTTAATTACATGTAAAAATACTGGATAAAATATATTTTGACATTACAGTGTACCCTGAGCAATATGCTGGCTACCTAGCATGTTATTGGCATCATGATGAAGTCACTTTTTAAGTGGTTGGCACACTTCCATACCATTTCTGTTGCTTAACCACAGATAAGGGCCCACACTTAAACAAAATACACATTAAAAACAGGACTGCAAGCAAGCAAGCGTTAAGACGTACCAACACATTCTTGTCAGGCAAGCAGCTTCTTCCAAAAAACCCAAAATGCAGAGTTGAAGACATCTAAAAATTAAGTTACTTACAGCAGACCAGTATGGACAGCAGCTAAGGCTTCCACCTTCATCGATTCCATCTTTCAGATAAGTGAAGAACACACCATAGGATCACCATTTGAGATTTAAGGGTGATTTGTAGCCATCTTTGACAGCTTAAAGCCATCATCAATGCATTAGATGATAGAAGGCAAATATACTGTGCTGAGGTATGTAGAGATTCTTCAGTGTTCAGCAAGTCTATCCATTCTTTGTTCACAATTTAAAAACTTCTTAAGCAGGGAATTTGATATCACCACCTGTGCTCTCACCACATTTTAATATGCAAGAACGACAAGGGTTCATGTAGGCTACTGTAGGTTTAGAGGGGAAAAAAAAAAATCCAAGATCATTTAGCAACACCTTTCTGTGTACACAAATGACTAATATGCCTAATAGGTAGAGTCATCAGTGGTTGTAGCTAGCCTTGTTTGCCAGAACAGTGTCAGCTTCAATTGATTCAGTTTTCCATATAAGCCAAACTTCCAAATGAGTAAATATTTATAGACTGAGCATTTAAAACCATGGTAACAGCAGAACCCATTAGGACAAGCCTAATCATTTTCCTTTGCAGATCAGAAGACCTCAAACTGTAACAGGATTTTTCCACTATGAAAAACCTAATCAGTTATATTAAATTACTTAGTGGCTTACGCAATACAATTCTAAATGCTAGCTGCACAAGCTATATGCTAACACGAGCAGCTTAGGCAGTAGGTGGGGACCCACAAAGTTGGCAATACCCTTGAATTCCCCACCTTTTTACAAGGAAGTAACACAAACCATCTCAAAGATGCCAGTTTCATTCTGACAGATTGCTCCTTTAAGGTACTTTCAGTAGAAAAGGTAGAACTTTATAGCAATGCTTCAAATGACACATTACATATTTAAACAAAAGCAGACTTAACATTTCTGTGCAAATTTAGTTCTTCCACCCATAAGTTAGGAAACAGGTTCAACAGAAGGTTTAAGTTAACAAATCATGTTAGGTAAGAATTAACAGGTACAGCATTTTAACACTACAGTCATCTAAATAGCATGTTGTGGGCAGTGTACTACGTTGAGACCTTTTAAAATATTAAGAGGCAGACAGATATTTTATATAGATTTAACGCCTGCCAAAGTAAATTCTGTAACAAAGTGATTTAGCAATATGCATATAACACTGATCCTTAGGCAAACATAGACACATCAAACCAATGAATCTGAGGACTGTGAGGAATGTTATAGCTGGTAGGAGTCTGCTACAAAATCCTTAAGGATGCATTGCTATGTTGCTGTAGATCTTAATTCAGGACACTGGTGAACAGCTTTAGCAGGAGACCTAATACCAGCCACTTTAAAGCAAGCAGACATTTCAAAGTTTTGGTTGCCAGAAGTTTAATCTTGCTTCACTTCACCCTTTAATTGCCTTTTCATGCGTGAATATGGGCTGATTGTGTCATCCATCACGAAGTCATACAGTACTTTTATCCAAGAGTTATATTGTGGCAGGTTGTCATAGTATTCAGCTGCTATTTTCTTCACCTAAAAAGGAGATACAAGGTTTACTTACTATTTATTTCTATTACCACCAGTCACGACAACTTTACAATCCTCAACCTGTAGCTTAATGCAGAGCACTAGAAGTTTCATTTTAGATGTTAGATTCTACAAGAAAGGCTACTAGTGCTACAATGTGAAAGTTTCTTGAAGGAAAAAGCAACTCCCTGGTTAAGTAAATGTCATGTGACACTTACATTGAAGCTAAACAGAGCAAACTCTGCTAACATACTGAAGTCTCTTCACTGTGCTACCTACAGAATGATATAGCTCACAAAAGCAAGCAGTTTGGTTGCTAGTGGAAGTGGGTGACTCAGATCAGTGCTGGCTCATAAGTATATGAGTATCACTAAAAAGGATATTGTAAGTTCTAGGAAGAGACATTTAACAGAGCTATTTTTACATTTAGTTTCAAACCTCAGCACTCAGAAGAAAAAACATCTTATTTCTGAGGAACATCTTGTTTCTGTATACAGACATTAAATAATGAATATAAACTGCTTCGAAAGATTTTATTCTCAGATGTACATGCTGACTAGACCGCTGTTCTAAACTAAGAGAGCTGGAGTTTCAGTTAGATATACTTACTGATATTTAAGGTCAACCACCTAAGGCCTTAAAAACCTGAATGGAACAAAGCTGATTTTTCACTAAACTCCATAGCTTTAGGCAGAAGAAAAAAATATTAATTTGTATAAGCAACAAACAAACCCAAGAGATTTGCATGCCTGGTTTAGAGCTGAAGATCATTTTGATCCATCATCACACCCATAGAATAGTGCATCTAGCCAGTATACTTTTATTCAACAGTAATTATTCTCAGCTCACCAGTACCCCAGCTGGAATCAAGTGTTAAGTACTTCAGTGATCTTTAGCACACAGCATAGCAGAGTCCAGTCCAATCAAATTAACTACACTGTTCTAAAAGAAGGCTTTGTCTTCTTATCAGAGCTGTGGGTTAAGAGTCCTGTAGCAGAGCTGGGTATTTACCTCTGCCATTAAATACTTGGAAAAAATCATTCCCTATTTACAATTTTAAGTACTGGTGCAAGAAGTGAAATGCTGGTTCACCAGCACAGATCTAGGTATCAAAGGTGAGTTAAAGCAACTTTAGCTGTATTTGAAAATGAAATCAATAAGAGAAATCATCAAGGCTTGTTTTTTTTTTTTCCCCCCAAACCAACAAAAAACACAAAAACAAAATCTCAACGAACCAATTCCAGAATTTAACTGCCTTGCTAAAGAAGTGCTGGGTAGTTATTTCATCTACAGTTCCACCACTGACAACAGAAATAACAATCAAGTTTAGACTGCACAAAAGGCACAAGCTTACAAGGTTTTACTATTACCAAGTACAATAACAAAGATAAAATACAAACACCACAGCTGCTGTCAGATTGCAAATTTAGTGTCTGATGAAAAACACTTTTCACTGAAGGTAAGTTTTAGGTGTAACCCTGGAACCCTGTGTTCCCATGCTACAATTGGGAAACCCCTATACAATGAGAATTAAGCTCCTGCTTAAACTAGCACAGACTGAAGTGGGGAGAACTAGTTTGAAAATTGACACCTGGTACTCATGCAGATGTGACAGGTTTAAGTCTTAGGTTTGAAGCCTTAATTCTGTCAATGTACAGCTGATACTTACTTAAGGTTCAAAGGTTCTCACTAGAGGAAACTGAGCTGCTCCAAAGTAGAAAGCTATTAACATTTGTCAACAGTACAATAAACATTAGCAGTACCTCAAACCACCTCTTTTCCCCACCAGAGAATGTCAGTGATGGAAGAGACTGAAGGATAAGCATGAATTACAATATTGTCCTTAAGATTTCAAAGACAGAGCTGATGAATCTCTGAAGGTATCTGCAGATTCTGAACTAGTTTCCTGCATGCTTACAAACCAAAGACGACAGAAAGCTGGTTGTAATTACAGAAAACTAAAGTTAGTGCAAAGCGTAAGACATGCATTTCCTCCCATCTCCTTTTATGGAAGAGGCTTAAGCAGCCAGCACATTGGAAGCTTGTTCAGGCTACCACTAAAATGGTAAGTAATTACCCACTGCTTCACTCAATTTAGAAATTGATCTGTTTTTTGTCTGGTTTGGGGGGTTTTGTTTGGTTGGTTGTTTTTTTGTGTTTTGTGGTTGGTTTGTTTTTTTTTTCATCTGCCAACTTCCATTCTTCTAACTATCAGTTTTCTGTCTGATTTTCAAGTTAAAGTAGGGCTTATTTTAAGAAAAAGTAATAACCTTGGAAGCAAACTTACCAGTGGAAGGCTCTTGCCAGGAATATTGGGGAAGTCATGATGTTCATTGTGATAGCCAACATTAAAAGTGAGCAAGTTAAGTGGCCCATAGTAGGAATAAGTCTCATGTCCTTTTAAAAACATGTAATGTTCAGCTATGAAGTGTCCTGAAATTGGATGCAACCCAAGTCCAAGTACTGAACCAGCAAGCATGTAAAAAGTGGATTTGACTCCCCATAAATAATATATCACAACATCAAAAGAAAGCTGAGCCAACAAATTGATTATTTCAAGTCGAGTAATGGGTTTGGGATTGATGCAGAGAGGTCTAATCGCATAGAAAAAAGGCTGAAGAACAATCCATATGAACTTCCTAAAACGGGTGCAGAAGAACCAGCCTTCAAAGTTGGTTGGAATGTCCACATCAATTCCATCGCCTCCTAAGTAACGATGATGATCCATGTGGTATCTCTTGAAGGATATGGAGTACGGGAGACCAAGAGGGAGGTTGGCAAATATTCCAAACCATCGATTCCACATTGCTTTGCTGTTGCCAAAGGCACTATTGTGAGAGATCTCATGAATAGCCAGAGTCATGGAGTGGCTAATACAGCTTCCAAAAACATATGCCCAGAAGACTACCCATTTCCAGTCCAAGTCTTTAACTAGATAAAACGCAGTCAACTGGGCAAGAACCATCAACACAACCACCCAGACCAAGTTGTAGTCTGGCTTCATCAACGCTTTTATCTCTGGATGTTTAGCTAGATGGGAAACAATTAAACAAAAAAGGAATTATTTAGAAGCTCTCCTCACAGCCAGCTATCCCAGTTAGATTACAAAAGCAGATACATAGTAATTTCTGCCCTTCCTCCCAATTAGGATTTGTCTGCAAAGCTAATGAAAACACACCACCTGTCCACTGGTGACATTTATTGCTACAAAGAATCCTTTAGAATTAAATCATTTTGACATTTTTCTGTTGCTCAGCAACTAGGCACGTATATGGCAAGCACCAGTACCACCTCCAGCGTACCCAGGAAGGAAATGGCTTTGAACTGACAACCCACCAGTAGTTCAGAAGAGCTCAAGTAAGCTCAGGTCCGATTTAGAAACCTTACTAGAAAACGCGGTTATTTACCACCGCTATTGGGTGCCGCGACGACCTCGACACACGACGAGCGATCCATTTATAACGACCAGCCGACGCCTCATCAATTATCCAGCTCGTTTCCAACCCGCACTTAGGGCTCTGCGGAAGCCGGCAGCTCCGGCAGCGGGCGGGGAGCGGCCCGCAGCCCCCGCAGGGAGGGGTGACCTCACCGCCCGCACCGCTGTCCGGCAGCCTCCGGCACCGCTCCGCGGCTGCTCGGCGCTCGCCTCGTAGCTCAAAATGGAAGCCCGGCCCGCCCCACGTTTCGGGGCTCGCAGGCGGCGAGCCGCCCTCCCGCTCCTTCCTCCCCTCCCCTCCCCCGCCAGCGCCGCCAAGGCGGCGGCTCCCGCCTCCACGTACGCGGCCAGCGCCGCTCCCCTCACGCGGGCCCGGGCCGACTTTGGCCCCGGCCGCACGCCTCAGCCCGCGCCTGCCGCTCCACCCTCGCCCCGCCGCCGGGAGCCTCTAACGGCTGGCGGCGAGGGACGGGCCCTCCGCCGCGGCGCCTTCCCCGCCGCGTCCCCCGGCGCGGGCGGCTGGCAGCCATTTTGTGGGGTGTCGTCCCCGTGTCCGTCCGTCCCCGCTCCCGCCACGCAGACCGGCGGCAAGGAGCGACGGCACCACCGTCGCCGCCACCATCCCCGCTCCTCACCCAGGATCTCCTTGCGGCGGTCGGCATGAGGCTGGTCCGTGTAGACCCACTCGAAATCCTCTCTGGCGACGGTGTTACCCATCGCGGCAGCCCCCCGCTCGGCTCCGCGCCGCAGCACCCACCTCGCGGCACCCCCCTGGTACCGCACTTTATAGCGCCGCGGAGGCGGCTCGGCGGGCGTCCCGCCCACCACCGCGACCTCTCTCCCCATTGGCTACTGCCGGCTGTCAGGGCTCGCAGGCCCCGCCCCCGCCAGAGCGTCTCGCCCCCCCGCCCGCCGGCGGGGGCCTGGCCGGGCGGGGCGGGGCGAGGCGCCCGGCGAAGCCGTTGCCCGAGGGGCCGGGTGGCGGCTCCCCTCGGCCCCCGGCGCCTCCGCCCGGTAAGGCACGGGCCAGCGCCTCAGCCCCCGCCTCACGCCGGAGGGAAGTCGCGCGTGTCCCCCTCCTCGGGGGAGAGGTCCCACTGCTCAGCCCCGGGACCGCTCGGCGGCCCGCCCGCTGGAGGCGGCGGGGCTGACTCATCCCGCGCCCGCCGCGGCGTGGCAGGCGGGCGGCCAGCGCCGGCCGCGGGGGAGGGGGGATCGCGAGGGGCCGGGCTGTGGGGTGAGGGGGGCGGTGAGGCGCTGCCGCCTCAGGGGAGCAGAGCGCGGGAGGGAGCGAGCCTCGAACCGGCAGCGTCGCTGCCTGCGCTGCGGGTGCCTTCTGTGACGCCGCACGCGTACCTCGTATTTAAGGAGGGAGAGAAAATTCTCGGCTTGTAACGCCGGCCCTGCCTCCGGGAGCCCTCCCGCGCCGAGGCGCTGGGGGAACCCGAAGCTCCTTCATCGTTCCCCGCGGTAGCGAGGCCGAGCTGGCCTCCGAGAAGCTGGGCGGATGAAGCCTTACCGGCTCCGTGTTCGCCTCCCCCGCCGTGCTTCCTGCTGCCTTTAATGACGTTTATACAGGTTTAGCTGTCTGTGAGATTTCTGCCCCTCTCAGTTGTTGGAATAACCCGCCCAGAACTCACCGCAGACAGACGGGTAGGCCGGGCAGTCTCATCCGACTCGCTTTCTTGAGACTGGGAACAGGAATAGCATCTCGTGGCAGCTCTTTAAGAAACATTTTTTCTTTTCCAAAGGTAAGAGATGTGTGATTGTAAGGACTAGGTATCATTTGTCCAAAATCTAAACTTCTATAAGCTTCCCAAAGATATTTAACTACAACTCAAAACGTCTGTGCCAAGGTCTCCCATTTCTTCACTTTTTGTGGCAAGGTATTTTAAGAACTTCTCCTTTGTAAGAACTAAACTCCATTTGATCTGTCCCTCCATCTATTTCTTATGTAATATTGACTGTGGACAGTTCAGTTAGAAAGATCACTTTATGTGGAAGTTAAATGACTACTTGCTTGGAATTTTAGTTTTCCACAAATCCACTCAAAATAATCTAAATCAGTAATAGTGATAAAAACAACAGAGGAAGTTATCACAAAGTAAATTGTACCTTATCTATTAAAGTAATATGAATATTTCAAGGTTTATGATGCATCACTTAAATTTTATTAGTAATCATAAATAAAAAAGGCTAATATGTACTAGCTGCTAAAAGTCCCATGTGCAACCATGCAGATGTAGGGGAAATACAATCCCTAGTTGAAAACATTTACAATCTAAAGTAATGGACAAAGCACAGGATCTATAAAACATAACAGCTTCATGAATATTTTTGTTTACATGCATTTTTAATCTGTGCATATTAGGATGTGAATTAGAAGTGGAAAAGGGAGCATGTAGAAGAGAGATGGAAAAGTTTATTCACAGCTTTTTCCTCCTTAGTCACACGATCTGAATTTCGTAGACTTTGAGAGGGCTGGTGCAGCATAAGAGTAAACCAGAAATTTAGGTTTCATCAAGGCATTCTGTCCTTGTGAGGCATGTTCAGTTTTACTTTTTGCTCAGTGACCGCTTCACAATAAACCAGGAAGTGCTTTTGAGTTACCAGTGCAGAAGCTGGCTGAAAAAATTGCCAGGATCACAAGTGTTTCACTCAACTGCACTCTAAACACTGTACGTAATGTTTCTGAAAATGTTCCCTTCTTGTTGTAGTTCAAATGTTAGCACTGCTATCCATCATTGCACTAAAGACCTTCTCATCCGTGGGAAGGATCCTGCCAAAAGAGCGAATGCGTCTGCTGATAGGAAAGGTTGCAGCTGTTGACAGGAACACTGGAGGAGAGACAGAGTATCAAGAGTTCAGTACACAGAGGCAGGTTTACAGCACTGCAAATGTATATAGGTTTGTAAATGGCCACAAGTTTCAGTAGGGTAATTAACTATAAGAGGCCAGATTTATAAAGTAAACATTCTTTAGCAGCCAAACAAGGCTTAAACAACTATGAAAAATGCTAAATAGTAAAGTTCTGGAAAATTTAATTGCCCAAGTGTCCTAGGGTGCAAAGTGTTTTTCCAATTTAATTACTGAGTCTTTCTGGTTTAAGCAGCCCATATAACAAATCCAGATATATTAGGTCTTCAGGAAGCTAACAGTGTTTGTACCTGACATTTTCCCTTCCAAGGACAAAGAGATCCGGTACCTAGCGCGTCTTCAGCTGGCACAAGGCAAGAACAAAAATCCTAGAGCGTTCAGTTACACGTAAACCAAAGCTAGCAGCACAACCCCGCCCAACCAGGAAGGTGAGATCCAGTAAGCACAACTGCAAGAGCAGAGAGCACACTGACAAGTGAGCTGGTCCAGGTACGGTGCAAAGTAGTACAGGAATGGAATTGCAAAGAGTCAGAATAGTTCACAACTAATAGACACATTACTATCAAATACTCCAAACTGAATTTACTGATGAACAAAACAATAATCTATCACTGTAATTTGCCAGTTACCTTCTTAAAACCATCGGGAACACCAAGAAATCAGGCAGTCCTGTCTGAAGACACATTTAACTCCATCCTATGTCATCCTATTTTCAAGAGACTCTTGATGTTGAAAATTCCTCGGGCAATCTTAGTGCTTCCCACGATTAACTGTTAGAAGATCTCAGTAAGAGCAACTAAGTTTCTGTTCAGTACAGTCTTACCTTTTACATTAAGAAATTACGTGAAGGCATCCTTGCAACATTAATGAACTTCTGTGATTAAATTAATATGCTGTACTGAGCAAGAATTCAAGAAGTTACCATTTGTTTCTATCTGTTCTTTAATCTGAGAAATCTACCTCGTTAAGCAGGTAGTCTTTCTTCCTTCAGGGCTTCCACTGATTACATCCATTAGCCCTTGTTTAGAAGGTGCTTGCATACTGCATTTACATACAAGTTGTTCAATTTGGGGAGCAAGACCTGGTTGCAAAGAGCTTTTCCCTCAAAAAAGTACCATTGTGGTATCTTCTGAAACCATTTTCATCATGTTCACTAGATACACAAATTTGTAAAAAATCCCCAACCCTACTATGAAACAAAAAGAAGTTTACAAAGCAAGCTGCTGTTTTTAGGGAAAAAAAAGGAAAGCTCAAAAAGAAGGAAAGCTAGTCTCATTAGTTTTAAGCTATTTTAAGAAACTAACTATAAAATACACTATTGCTTTCTCTTTCAACCCTGAACTGTTCAGTTTCAGCCCTTCCTACAAGTACTAAAACTGAACACTGGCTGCAAATAAAACAATTTTTCATGCAACTTCATAAACTACATCTTAGCCTCACTAGTTTGAGGTTCTCCCTAAAACAGATAATACAATCACTAATTGCTACTAACAGTGTACATTCCAAGGCTGATATATATACCAACTCATGTAAACTTGCACAGAAATTTCTATCAAAAGTGATTTACTTCAGGCTATTTATCAGCTTGTTCATATATTGCAAAATGCATCTTTTTTATTTAATAGGGGACAATATGGTGTCAGAAGTTAATGTTCCAGCTATTTTCTCTAAACTATTATTTCATTCTGTTTCCATCTGTACTACTGGTGTATATTCCAGTCTGAGCACCACCCAATACTGGTGTCTCCCTCACTCCCCAGGCAGTGAAAACAAAATAGTGGTGTACCTTTGTTATGGCATTTCTCAGAGCTGGCTTGCAACCATCCCCTCTAGCCCTTAAGTTTCATGGGCCTCATTCAATTTTACTATACTTGGTAGCACGCAGGGGACCAGGATGCACCTGCAAACTTGCAGTGTTGCCTTAGCACGTGATACTTCCTTGAGTTGAAGGTTCCAAGTTGGCACCATTCACGGAGAATGTTTCATGTAACAATAGGCTGTTGTTCTTTCCAGCTCAGTTTACGCACAGCTAGAGCTTCACCAACCTATAAATAAATGGTACTCTTGAATAACCTCAAACTATTTGTATATTGTGAAAGGGGGGGGACGACGACAACGACAGACGGGACTGTTTGCATCTTCTAGAAATAAAGAAACTAAAGTGAAAGATATTAAGAGATGTACGAATAAACCTTTTCAGTAAATGTAATTCACAGGTTTATAGTTGTTTAGAAGTATTTAACCACAAATATCTGGTAATTAGACCATTACATGAATTTGTCATCATGATTGACCATTAAATGAATTGTATCAAATGATACACAGTATTTATAGCTATCATGCTGACCCTTTGACTCAAAATTATTATTTTTTAAAAGATAAAAGTGTATGCCAGTATTTTTAAACTGAACAGCAGATATCTAAAGAGATCTTTAACAGTAAAAAAATGCTGAGCCACGGAAGATAATAGCAAATGCTCTTTTAACAGTTTAACCTTCCCCCCAGATAACTTTTTATCATTTCCTTGATGCTTTTCTTAAGAAACATGCCTTTTTTTTTTTTTTTTTAAAAGATTCAAACTACCCAACAAGTTTATTTGAAAATTAAATGTCTGCCAAAAATTAGGCATTTGCAGTGTTTCTTCTGATATGAGCTAATATGTTTTAGAAGTAGAAATTGTAGCTGAAGTTTCAGGAAAAATGTCAGTTTTCCCACGATTATGTAACATTTGACCAGACAATTTCTGATTTGTTTGGTGATTTAAATACAACCACTACGTTATGCTGACAGCCATACAAAACGTAAGAGAAACCTGCACTTTAACCCATGGTAATTTTGAACAGCTATAAATGCAGCACTTGCATTTTCAATGCCCCACCAAGTTGAATTCAGTACCACCTAAACCCAAAGCAGCAGCTGATTAAAAAAAGAAAACATAAGTCAAATGATAAAGCTACATAGTTTAGTACATTAAAACAAAAACAAGGACAATGGTATTTGTATAATGTTCCAAAAATATACAGATGGGGGGGAAATCACTGTACACAACTCTGAGGTTGTTAAAGTGACCAGAGAGATTGAACAGTGCAAGACATGCTTTTCCAGTTACAAGCTCAAAACAGAAGTGCAAAAGAAATTAAAGCTTTGTCTGAAGTGATTTACCTTTTAGGGTAAGGAAAGCTTAGAATATTGTCATCAGTGTTACAGAGAAACTTCTATCCCACCCCACCCCCAACACATACACACAAAATAGTTTTAAGTTTTTCCATAATACAGCATTTCATTCAAATGATGTTGTCCCCCTGAGCTTGGTTATTGTAGGGACAATTTGTCTGATACTTATTAGATGTTGGCCTATGAATCAAGTGATGCATAGGCAGCTTCTCAATTCTTCAGCTTTGGCTAACAATACCTGCAATGTACAGGCAGTGAAAGTGGTAGATAGCCTGGGTTCAAACTCTCCTGCAACTAGCTTCATAAGACCACCTCAGTGTAAGAAAGCAGTTGTGCTGAAAGCAGATGCTAAGTTATGGCTGAGGAACAAAGAAATTGCTTTATAGCAATCTGTGCTCTCTCCCAGAGTTAAGAACAATTTCAGGCAAGTGCTTTTAGCAGGCTGACTAAGCTGCACATGCATCTATCCATGCAAATGTAGAATATGGCTCCCAAGACCTAGAACCAGGGTGTGTGCATGTGAAGACTGGATAGAAGGCCCTTCCTTGTAAGTTTACAAAAATATATAGCCAATACTGTAGCTTAAGAAGTCAGTTTTACTCATTACAGAGATCCCTAAAAAGTATTAACTACTTTTCAGACATTCCAGACAAGGTCACTTGTAACAAAAAAGGTCAAGTTCTCTAAAACAAGATTTTTTAAAAGTGGATCTTTCCTTCAAGTGAACAGGACATCTGTTTTTACGCTTAACTTTTTAGTCAGTTAAGACTGAATTTATTTAAGATTTTATGTGAACATATGCATAAACACAAATAAGTTTACTTTAAACACATCTGCACAGAAAAAAAGATTAACCCTTCAAAACATAACAGAGCAGGTCTGGTTAGTATGTATCTATTGCAAATCTTAAAGATTCTGTGCATTAGGCCCACCCATACAGAAAGCAGGGGAAAAGTCTCAATGAAAGAAAATTACTGTTCAAGTCTAAGTGGTGTTTTGAAGAGCCAGCAGCCTAAGTGACACCATGAAGCTAGTCACAGTATCCAAACAAGCAGACCTGCTTGGGCTACTAAAGCAGTGTGTCCTCCTGAAGATGTCATTTACTCCCAAGTTATTTTCTGTTTCGAAGGCGTTTAGATTTCCTAGGACAGTCTGTGGATTCAACCGCCTTCCTCCGTTTTCTAGGAGATTGTTCATTTGAGCCAGAACCTGAAGAATTTCCTACTGTACTCTCCATTACCTCTCGCAGCTTGCGTTCAAGCTCAGCCAATCGGGCATTCTGTTCACCTATGATTTGGGTTTGCTCTAGCAGTTTCTGATCTTGATCTTGGAGTTGCTTCTGTTGCTCTTGCACTTTGATGCGAAGCTCTGAGATTTCCCGCTTTAGTGCTGTCAAGCCCGTGCCATTCGCTTTTACTTGCTGCTGGAGTTTGGTGACTTCCTGTCTTGAAGGGTTCTGCTTGGAGAACAGCTGCATTGTTGTCAGTGCTGCAGAAGGCCCTGGAACTTCAGAGAAAACTGTGATTAATCCTCTACAACTTTAAGACAAAGGCAGAAATTGTGTCCCAGTTTTCATATTTTGCTTATCCCCACTCCCCAAACATGAATCTGAATACTGGTTGGAAGCTATGTGAACATGTAAACAGATTTACAGTCATTTAGGTGTCTAACGAGCATATATCTCAGAACACAACTAGTTTAATTTAAAATACCTAGATTTTCAGTAGTCTGGAAAACAGCTCATCATTCATTTTCTGTATATAAGCCCCCCTCTTCTGCTGTATCAAAAATTACGTAGAGGTACTACGTTGTCATCTAGACTTAGGGTCACAGATGTTAAGTCAAAACCCCACATGTCTATAAATTACTTATTACAGAATAGTTATATTAAATAAATACATTTCAATAGAGCAGTACAGTTCTGCTGTCTTAGTTGCAGACAGCTAAAGTTCTAAAATTTTGTGGTTTGGGGCTTAACAAGATATTTCAATTTAACTTACTTTTTAGAAGAAAGGAATTTATTTTCCATGCTTCTTTAGAATCACTCTTCCTAAGTACTAAAACCATACTGGAATTTGAGCTTGGGTATGTTGATTTTAATAAAGTTCCTGCAAATCAAGGAGACTAACAGCTACAGTGTAATTTCTTTCACTTTTTCTATCATAAAAGATATCTATCACTTTTTCTATCATTTTACTCTTCTAGCAATGCTGTGCAAGTAAGATGTGACTTTTAAGTGCTACAAAGACAGAAAAGTCTGGAACAGCCTAGAACAGTCCTCCTCCTCCTCTTTTTTTCCCCCTTTAAGATGCCAGCATAGCTACAGTTTCGTGACACTGAAAGGTTGCCATTAGATAGGTTATGCTCCTCCCTCAACACAAGATAGGCATTTTTATGCCACATAAAGCCTTGGCCTTAAAAAGCCAGTTGACATCAGCTATGGTTTTAGGCAATACTTCCTCAACTGAGAGACTCAATGGAATTGAGGTGGAATTAGCAGAATATAATTAAGAGGTGGTATACACACTTATGGCTAAAAGGATGGACAGGACATACTAGAAACAACAAGCAGCTCCTACAGTTAAGTCTATCATTTTTGCTTAAGATGTAATTTCTTTAATTTTTATTAAGTTATCCTTTCAGAGAGTTAATTTCACAGTTCCTAACAAGTGTGAAGATGTTCAGCACAGGCAAAACACTACAGTTCTGCTAACCTTTTGCTTTTGGCCATTGTATGAGGCAACTACCGTAGACTTTGGTTCACAAAAGTTCTGGGAAGTCTGACCGAGTATACGAAGGACTAGTTTAATTGTTTATAGACTGTTATTTTAATTGCCTTTTCACTATTACCCATAAGTATTTTGCTTGTCAGTGTATACCTTAGTGCCCCAGGAAAGTAAAAAAGCACAAACAGGTATGTTCTAGCTCTCTATGCACTACAACAGCTCAGGGTAATTCATTTGCTGATCATCCTAAAAATAAAAGGCATCGAGTTGTCATCTCGTGCCAAATTTCAACCAAGTGCAATGATAAAGTCTCATTCATTGGTTGCACAAAAGCGTTTGTTTAATGAATACACACTATGCATAATTCTAACATACATTCAAGTGACTGTTCTTTTGGTAGTACAAAGGCTCCTTAAATTTCAAAGCAAATGAATTTCAGTTAGTATTCTTAAGAAACAAGTATCATCAACATTCATGTAATAAAGCTCGCATTTAAGGGAGGGAGCTTTAAAAAGATAGTGTGCTGTGAATTCTTACAGAAAAACTAAACAAAACTTAACTAAACATTGGAATTAATACCTGGGGCAGTTCCTATCAGACGTCCCGATACATCTGACCCAGGCATCTTTCTTTTCAGTATTGGAACAATCTTCTCATCAAAATATTCCATAGCCATGGAGGAAATGTCCCTTAGTTCTTGAAGAACTTCATGAGCTCTCTGAGGAGCTCTTGTAGAGTTTACATACCTTAGCACACGATAAATTTCATCTATTACCTAAAACATTTAAGAAGAATTAGGATTTTCTGATAAAGGCAATATTATTTCACATCATTCTAGAAGTGCTGGCATATTCAGGGGCTTTTACTACATAACTGTTGCATACCACCGTGTGCTTTAGTTCTAGATCAGCATTTTGAAATTAAGTGCTGTGCATGATATATCAGAGAAGCTATTCACTTGATCTATCACAGCAACTCTCTTCAAACTCATGAAATAACGCTCATTCTGTGAAGTTTTGTTTTACTACACCCATGCTCAAGTTCTGAGTTATATATTTTATATTCAGCTGAGCATAATCATTTCTTTTTGGAGAACCTGAAGCAAGATACTCTAAGCCACAATGCAGAGCAGTCACTCCCCCAGCCAGTTATGAAACACATGAACAGAGTACCAAGAATTATCATCATGTCAGTCTGAAGAGCTGTATTTACTTGAGTCCACTTGCATACACCCAAAATATTACAAATTCAGATTAAGTCCAAAATACATTAATTTATAAAACATCAATCCACTGCTGACGGAGAACGTAAGCACCCTCTTAACAGGTTTCACAAGCCCTTTGGTTAGGAGAGATACATAGAGATGAAAGGTGTCTCACTAATCTATGAATTATAGTCTGAGGCAGGTCAAGATAGCAGTGCTGGTCTCTTATTACCAAAACTACTGACACAGGTATTTTGCACAGGATTAAGAATGGTTGAAGAGTCTCCTGAAGAACACAGGTCTTAAGGACTTAGAATCATAGCTAAGACAATAGAGTTGCATCTTGTGTTTAATAAAGGAAGCTTAGCTAAAAAGTTGCAAAAGCTAGACAAGAGTGAAGTGTCTCATCACGCAACAATCTTAAAAAAAGACTTCTCTAATTTTAGCCACGTTATATCCTGTTAGCAACAACATCCTCAAAGCATTCTCCTGCCAGCCTCAATATAAAATCTTGCAGCAGTGCTCCACTATCACCAGGAACCCTCACACAGTATGCCGAGCCTCAAATCAGGATTCACATATTCTAACACAAACTGACTTCCTGACAGTTCTGTGGCGGCTTCATGCAAAAAAATTTCCTGAGGGGTGCAGGGCAGGTTGAGGGGAAAACCAGACTGTAAGTGGACACTAAGCCTTGAATCTGCTCAACCAAAATAGGATTTTCTGGTGAATTGGTAACTGTGCTGAGAGCGCAGCAACACTAGCAAGCTCATACACTAAGTAAATAACTAAAAAAACCCCCGAACTTTTTAGATGTTATATCAGAATACAAACAAGGTCCTTATGACTCAGTGTCCACAAGGAAAATGGCTGGCAAGCTCACTTGCCCAACTCCTGCACACCCCAGGTCTAGATTGAGTATTGCTTTTCTGTCTACTCTTCAAAAAAGTAAGGCAACATTTAAGTATTCCATTTACTATGTGAGATCAAGGACTTAAGTTTATTTGACTTTATATTATATTTTTTAAACTACATGGTACATACAAAAATATAAAGTCAAATAAGCACAAATATATTAAACTATAATGATTTAATTTAAAATTAAATATCAAGTCAACAAGAGTATACAGAAATTAAGTTACTACTTCAAGATAAAAATACATTTCATCCCAACAGCTTATCCTACTGTACTGAATGTAAAAATCCCTGCCATGCTTCACCTGAATCCTACAGCTAACTTTTCCATTCAGCCCAGTGCAATTCCATTATCTGCCCATGAAAAATTAATAGCAACATATCCAAACCTTACACAGAAAGATCAATGAATAGAGCATTAGGTTAATGTTCACAGATCTTGTTTCAACCCTGAGCTGTACCAGTCTTCCTCAGATCATGACTTTGTCAATTCCCCTGTGCTATTCTGTTTTCGCAGCTTATAAAACAGTGGTATCTCCAATGTAAATCTTGCTTGCATAATTTATATTTTACATTGGGGTAGTAAACCCTACATATCACATGTTTCTTGTAAAATGTTGTATAGGATGTATATGCCACAAGTCAAATGTCAGAATTAAGAGAGAATCTAAGGGAAAATGGAAATCAAGTTTAAAATAATTAAGATATAGTCTGGTTCATCCATTTCAGACTGCCTGTTATAGCAGAGTATAGCCTTATGTGTTTGTTTGCAAAAGTATCTGAAACACAGTTTCAATATACATATATACACACATTATATAAATTTGTCCCAGCTGTCCCAGATTGTTACACAATTATATTTTTTAAACACAGACAAACATTCACAGAATATAGTCTACATTTTACCTTTCCAGGTATGAAGCAACATAGATTGGAATCGACATACTTCATGAAAGTCATATTTAACAGAGAGAGTCTCGTTTCTACAGCAGCAAGGATGTCTGCATGACGAGCTAATGAATGGTTTCTTCTTTCTGACTCCCGTCTAGAAGACAGACCATTAAGTGACACTGATTTAACAGTGAGTCAACAAAATGAAACTGTAACAATCAGCTCTGAGGTTTGAAAATGTAACCACTAACATTAGTTCTGTCCTTGTGGAAAAATAACTGATACAGATTGACAACCAGCTAGGAATAGCATACTACACTTTCTCAGACAAAATTTGTTCTCTAAATAATTACTACGCCTTATGTGATCCATAAGACCTATATGTAATTTAGGACTATTTAAAAACAAGCTTTCAGTACTAACTAGCAGTAGACACTGAGTCAGTGTGAATGTTTTTATCCCCCCATATTCCTACAGTTAGTACTTCAATGCAATTGACATAAATTTAATATATTATTAGCGCTTGCTACAAAGTTTAGGTTGAGATATAAGCTCTTTCGACAAAGGATCTCTACAGTAAGTAGCATTTTATTTCTTCACTCTGACTGGGAAATCTAATAGGACAGGACACAGAAGCATCTGCACTTACTCACTGGAAAGGAGAAAAGACATTGCTTTAGTGAGAAACTAGCTCCCAGTAATGCTCACATGTCAACCCCCCCTTTTCCCCTGTTTAATCCTTGACACTGAAAAACCTTGCTTTTTTTTAAGCAGAGTCATAAATAAATCACCAGTGAAGGGAGTCGGTCTTGAAAAGGAATGGCATTTATTCATTCCTAGGAGTCCTTGCTTGATTTGCCAGAAGAGTTGAGTAATACAGGACCCACTCTTCTTTTCTCTGTTTAAAATACCAGAGACACTTTCCAGTATTCCAGTTCATAGCATATGACAACTTACATTCATCCACACCATTATTCCGTAATTAGATCTTAGGTTCAAGGTGCTTTTGGAAAAAAATGAAATAAAAACAGATGTGACTCAAATTTTTAAGATATATAAGTGGAATTAGCCAGCAAGAAATTCCTTTTCAATATTCTGTGTAAAAGAATCTAGCACATTTAAGTTTAACTACAGTTTTAACCAGTACATACCTTGGAAGCTGAGCTTTAACTTGCTTTTGACACAAGTTGTGGTATCTTTCCACTTTCAGAAATCCCTGATTTAACATTCGCTGGCAAACCAAGTCCATTCGCTTACAAACCTGTATTTAAGTAAAAAGAAAAACTTAAGGCTCAATTAAAGCCACAAGTCACTTATACTATTATCTTATCCATACTTGCTGGGTAGCAAAAGATTCTCTTACCAGTTTTTGCTCCATTTCAAGAAGCAGAAACTGCAGTTGAGCTTAAGGCATCACCATCTCTAACAATGATTTTGACACTCCAAAAAGGAGCAGCTATGTTCCACACAGTTCACAAATTAATCTCCTGATATTGCATAACGAGACAGTAGGCTGAATGCCAGCCATATAAAAGCAGATACAATTTCCTCTGATTTTAATGGAAGTTGCAAATGCCTGTGCCTGGCTTTCAACTTGGTCTCCAGAGTGATTCTGGTAGATCAAGTTAATATTTTGCAGTCTCAAAAAAGCAGCCTTTAAAAACAAGAAATCATGATGGTTTTCTTTTAGCATTTAAGGCTTATGTTTTTCAAGACAGCCACAATTAAATTTAAAAACTTATGCATGTGAAACAAGATTCCTTTTTGTATAGAAAAAGTCTTTTCTTTTCTCTTTAACATATTCCTTTATTTGCTATGTTGGATACCAATAGCCTTGTTTTTTCCCCACAGATTTAGGGAGAAAGGACATTAATAGCTGCAGAAAATACAATAAACTGCTAAATTTAAACCTCCACAAAGTAACCAGTTACAAGACAAAGCCAACTCGTACTAAAGTTTAAAGCAATTGCAATTCAGCTCTGAAGATGCAAGAGCTTAGTGAACCAACTGTCCTTTGAAATTGTTTGACTTTTTTTTTTTGTACCAAAGTGCACAACTCCCACTGTGACCCCACTTTCCAGTGGATTAGCTTTGCCTTTTTTTTTTTTTAATAAACACTCCTTCCCTCCATACACTACTCACTTCATAATTTTAAAGTCTGTGTAAGTTTATACCTTGAGGAAGAAGATTCTCACTTCTCCCAGAAAAGCCTGCAATTATTTTCTGTTTATATGGAAGGCAGTACTTACAGAAGTTCTACTTTCTGTGAGTCTTCTGCTAGTCACAGCAGCTTAAGTTCTGCAAGTAAGAACTGACCATTTTCAAACAGGTCTGTATTAACAGACCTTTAAGCAATTGCTGTTGATCTGTCTGTGCTCCTTTGTATTAGATCTTCTTTGTTAACAGTCAAAGGCGAAGGATCAGACAGGCTAACTACAGAGGTACAGTCTCAGCACACTCTCCCTAATATTGACTGAATCAGCTAAATCATCTCCAGTGTATAAAAAATAATGCTGGCCCTTCAACTACAGGAAGAAGGAATTTGTCACGTTTCTTCTAAGATACTAGCTGCATTAGGGATGCCTAGATCTGATACCATTTTTGAGTACAAGACTTTACAGCTTACTTGTAGTTTTAATGCTACCAAACCCCTGAACTAGGAACTAGTACCTGCACAAGGGCTCTGTTAGCTATGCAATTATTCAGCACAAAAGAAAAACAATCCTAGATACAATACTAGCTACAAATTCAGAGGAAGCACAGAAAGAGTGGTTTTAACCATGTGTACACTGACATCTGCTGGCAGCAAGTGCCTTTCCGTGTGCTGAAGCCCTCCCACACCCAAGATGGTAAGTCGCAACGGGTAACACAAACTGCACTAGATTTTTAAACACTGGATTTTTTAAATCTTGCTCATTTGCTTACACTGTGCAGCATGAAGAATTATTTGCTCCAATTTCTGGACATTAACCACATTTGTGCCAATAATCAGCCTAGAACCCAAACACCGAACAGATAACAGGTACCACCAGAAACCAAAACTGTTTGCAACTTATTTTACCAATCATCTCTTAATTCTCAGCTGGTTCTTGATGTCACCATTTAAACCATATGGTATCTGTATTTATAGGAACAATATACCTCTTTTAGACTGCACAGTCAGCAGTCATACACAAAGTAGCATTATTACACTTTTAAGTGTTCATAGACAGTTTGATACTAGCTATTCAATGGACCATAAGTAAAAAGTTAAATTTACTCATACTTGTATTTGCAAATTTTTGTGAATATTTTCTTATTCTAGCCATAAAGCTGAAAGAGCCCGAGTTTCCTCAAATGTCAAGTCTAACCAGACACTTGTGTTCAAATTTCGGTGTTAGAAAGTTATTCCAAGTCCATGTGAAAAGCAGAATGAGAAGGTGGTTGCTTCTTAGCATGCTGACTTACATGCAATAATAGCTTCTATGAAAGAACTAATTTTCCACTTCATTTGTAAACAAACTAAACTGACACAATCTGCTAGATGACTACTACCAGCTTCCCTCTCCTCAAGCATGTCTTATTTCTTCCAAGCTTCACCAACAGATAACCACTATCAGAACAGAGATAAAAATATCCTAAACTATTTAGATTCAATATATGTTCTTTTTCTTAGAGGCTACACAGACACCATGTTTCATAACATCTTTCTAGGGTCAAGTATAAGTAAGTGACAAAATGTTGATGACTTCAGCAAGAAGCTTTAAAATAGAAATGCCTGTAAATACAGATTTACTGAAACTGTGGGAAGATTAAAGCCATGCTGTCCAAAGGCTATCAGTCCTTATTTGTGCTGTGCAGGAAATAAGCACAAGTTTGCTGCAGAATCTGACACTTCTGACGTGTCAGAACGCAAGATAACCTTCCCCTCAGAGCGCTCATGGAAGGAGCTTGTGGACAGTTTGTTTTTAACCACACTTACTGTAGTAACCACCTGAATGGAAGTGCATTTCCAAGCTCAGACATGTGAGTGAGAAGAAACTGGAATATAAGAATTTCATTATTATCCCACTGAGGTAAAAATTCCAGAGCTTCTGTAAGTCATTTAAAAAAAAAAAAGTAAAAGAAGCCTTCAAAGCTGCAAGATAGCTAGCTTCCATATCAGCATGCACACTAGGCTGCAGCTTGTCCAGAACATTACAGCTTCAGACATAAGGATCTTTTGGGTGTTCTGTGTTTCACTTATGATGACATATCGGAGGAAGCAGATGAAGTAAATACTCAGAAGGGCTGAAAGCAAAATGCTGCTGCTTTTCCTCTCATTCACTTTATTTGAACACAAGTTTGAGAACTCAGGATTTGCACTGAGGCATAATTTCAGACAAGATTGCAATCTGAATACCTATTGTTTAGTCTCCATTACTTTAGATCTACTTCACTGCTTAACCAGTAGGTGCTTCATTTACGCTTTTAAATGCAGTAACGCCAGGAATAGCAGAAAGCATTGTGCTCAGGAAAGCAAGTGCTTCTTTGGACAATGAGGGGCCTATGGTCTTGCCTTGCCTGATGGCAATAATCAGGAAACGTTCTTTACCTTGTCCTTTGGTGACAGAAAAAGACTTACAGACCTTAAGCCTTAGATTATGCTCTGTATAAACAATACAGGTTCCTATCTCTATATTAATCTGAAAAATTCCTGATGTTCTACATCCTCCCACCCAGTCAACTCCTTAGTCTGTCTTCTTGTACATACTCAAGATCCAGAAAGAGATGAGGACATCCGTTTCCTTCAATGCTGGGATCCAGAGAATGCATCAGAGCGATCAGTTTAGGAATCCACATTTTGAACCTACACATGTATGATCAAACTTTGTTTAGGCTGATTGATGTCCTGAATCATATCTTCCTACATTCCTCAAGATGCTTTATCCTATGGAATGCCACATTCTAAGGGGTTAATGAGGCTGCTTTTGGGCACATTTTTAATATGCATGAAACTTAAGCAACTGAATCTCCATCATTCAATTAACGTGGTCCTGCAATGTTTCTTTAGCAGAAGACTGCTCATTACAAGATACACTCATTCATCTTTGATACGCAGCTCAAGTCAGTTCCCACAGAGAAGAAAAATTTACTGTTTCTGCAAGGCAGATCTTAGAGCAGGAATATACAAGTGTCTCCCAAAGCTACTTGTAGCCTTTAAAAAACTGGAATTCATGAAATTTCATTATGAATTTATGCCTAGGCATTTCTTTTTTAAAGGCTACCTTAATTCTCTGTCAACAGCATCTGGAGTCATGTAAAACATCCGGTCTCTTCCTCTCAGTGAATTGCCAAAAGAACACCTTTAGTTCTGAATGGCCATCCGAAAGACCTAGCTGATCAAGCTTATGTGGTTATGAGCTGCACTTTTCACTAGGTCAAACCAGAAGGGCTTTGATTCCTTACACTACTGCTGGTTAACAAAGACAAGTGTACTTTCTTCTCAGAAGAATGCTCATAATGCCTTCTGATGTGCTTAAGGGAACAGTAAGGAATTTGATGGAGATTAAGCTTCTTGGCCGTCGTCAACTCAAAAATTAAAAATAGGGAAAGACCAACTAAATAGTTTCCTTCATTTTACGTCTAGTATTGTTCTATGTGTGCGTCAAGGTTGCTATTTATCCAGTCTGGTTTTGCATATTTCTGAAACTTCTGAAAGGGGCAGTCCTCTTCTGGAAAAATGAACTTGCAGGTTCTACATAAGAGAGCATAGAAGTGTTACATTTTACTTCTTGAGTAGCACAGAGATAAATAGCTGATTTAGTCCTTACAGCACCATCTTTCCTATTCTAAGCTTCACTGCTGACAAAGCATTGCTTACAAACAGTAACTTAGCCCTACAGAAAGAAAAAAAACCCTTCTATTGAGTTGTGATAGCTCCCACGCGTACTACCATTTATAAAACGCAATGGGAAAGTCACAGCAAAGGGCTGCATCAAGACTTGCAATACAGACCAGGCAACACTAAGCATATCCAAACATTCTATGTATTTCCCTTCATTCAAAGAGTAAATACTCAAAAGCAGAGGCTGCAATCCAAAAAGGCAGTACTACATCTTTTTCACAGATCCACTACCTACTCTTATGGAAGCAGCAAAAGTCTTTAGTGGACTGACAGCATGCTAGAAATATTTAGGTACTGGTGTAGCTGGTGCAGTATAAATAAGGACAGATTTTCTGCATGAAAAGCCTTCAGTTTAAAGTTCCAGTCAGGATGCAACACCTCAGGTTGCTGATCCAGGACACATGCAGTCTGATTTTCTGCAGAAATATGCCTGTAATATTATCCAGTTTAGGCTAATAGAGTTCTTAAGATAGAAACAGTACAGTACATGCAAATTTACTGATGGTTACATAAGCTATGCATTAATTCCCTCACTATTATTCCATTTACAACCTCATAGGAAATTCAGTAAGATAGCAGCTTATCATATTATGTCATAGTTTACATCAGAGTCCTTATGCAGGCAGTTAAAGACTGATATACACTGATCTCCTCACCGACAGCTGCGCTTTTTTTTGGCATTATAAAGTTTGGAGGTAGAGGTAATATCTTTTATTAGATCTACTACTACGACTGGAAGAAGCAGGCAGCTTTTCAGGCAGACGAGGGCTTCCTTATGCCTTTTTTTTGCCCCACACATTTCTAGATAGGGTAGGGTCCTTGGAGCAGCAGGCTCACCATCCTCTATGCTTGTAGCCTCAAGCTCTATAGGTAAAAATAAATACACACATGAGACACAATAGACTATCGCCCCAAGAAAAGCGGTCACTAGGAGAGAAAAAAGCCTCCTGCAGCCCAGGTAATTTCTCACCGAGGGCGAGCGGAATGAAAGAGGTAAGAGACGGTAGAAGACCCTTAGAAACGCGCGCAGGGAGGCACACACCTACATGCCCGTAGCCGAGTCTCGGGGGCGGCTGGGGAGAAGGGAGAAAGCCCCCCAGCGAGGCGGGCTTCCCCCGGCGGGCCCGGGTCCCAGCCGCAGCAGGGCTCCTCGCTCGCTCGCCCGCCCCGCCGCCGCCTCCCCTCCCCTCCCCGGCCCCTACCAGGCGGAGCTGGCTCGTCTCATCGTAGGACAGGAAGCTGAGGATGCTCTCGATGGCCACGATGGGCAGCCCCATGAGCGTGTTGCTCTGCGGCGGCGGCTCCAAGGGCGCCAGAGCCTCGGGAGACTCCGAGACCGGGGGCGGGGAGAGCCGCGCCGAGCCCAGGGCGCCGCCTTCCCCCTCCGACAGGAGCCGCTCCTCCGGCGCCGCCATCTTGGAGCCCGTCCTTCCTCCACTGAGGGAGGGGAGTAAGCCTTCCTTTGACGACACTTCCGCCCCCGTTTGTACCGGACGGGGCGCCCCGCCCCGCCGCGCCGCGCCCGGCTGCTTGGGGGCGGCAGAGCGGCGTGGGAGGCGGCGGCCGTTGGCCGTCCCTTCGGCGGCCCCGCCCCGCCAGCGCCCCCTGCAGGGCCGCCCGCCGCCCCGGGCCGCCCTCGGGGAGCGCGGCCGCAGGCGCTGAGGCGCCCGCAGGGGCGGGGAGGGGGGGGGCGGCCACCGCCGCCGGGCCGCGGCCCCGGGGACCCTCCCGCCGACTGAGGGAGGGCCCCGAGGCGCCGTGGAAGGCTGCTCGAGATTCCCCCCTAGCGCCGGGCACCCCACCAGCGGCAGATTTAAAACAAACGGCTGGAAATACATCTGTCGTACCCTCTGTCACGGAAGTTTGGCTCCCGCTGCCGGCGAAGGCGGTGGAGGATAAAAGCACGAGCGGGGTTCGATAGGGGGAGATACCACCGCGTGCCCGTCGGGTTCCTTGCATGAGGTACACAAGCAACCGCTGCTGGCTGGGGTTGGGAATGGCACCCTGAGCCCCCTACACCAGCCGTCCCACCCCGCACAACTGGGTTTTTGCGTGTTAGCCTTACGCGGGTCGTTGCGAAGCTACAGGGCTTTTTTCTTCCCGCTCTGTGGAAGAAGAGACACAAGAGTAAGGCGGTCGAGGAGGCTGCAAGAGCTCGCAGAGACGTTAGGCTGTCCTGAGCTGGAAGAGACCCACGAGGATCATCCAGGCCTGCTCCTCGCTCCACACAGCGCAACCTAAAAGTTGAACCATATATATATATATCCAAACGCTTCTTGAACGCCAGCTGCCATGGGGCTGTGACCCGTTCCCTGGGGAGCCCATTCCTGTGAAGGACCACCCTCTCCATGAGGAGTTTTTCCCTAATACCCCACCTGAACTTCCCCTGAGGCAGCTTTACACCATCCCCTCACGTCCTGTGGCCAGACACCAGAGAGGAGGGATCAGTGCCTCCCTCTGCGCACCCCCACCTGATGAAACCGTGTGATACAGACCTCCAAAAACTTAACTGCTGCTGTTGCTCAGGAGCACGGCAGCGCTCCCTCCGTACCGCGGCAACAGTGCCGGCTGCACAGGCACAGCGGCCCCCCAGGAAAATACAGCTGCATTACGGTGAGGCAGCTACAGGACAGAAAAATACCTCTGTAGCTCCTAAGTGAAGCACAACTACATACTTCTTGCAAATGTACTGCAGGCCTTTCTGTTCTATGTATAGATGGGTGAGCCTAGCCCCCTTGGCCAGGACCACGGGACCCCCAGCAGCCGGGGTGAGCAATGGGTGTGCAGGTCTGCCGTTGGCCTTCGGGGGTCAGAACCAAAAACTATGGCTGCCTGCAAACTACTGCTTGGAACCAGATGTTAATGAGGAGGCGGAACACCCAGAATAAAACAAACTCTGCTCCTTTATTTGCTTTTAATCCTGTATATTAGGAAGGCTTCTTGAATGTAATAGCTGGGGCAGCAAAGGGATGGGACCAAGGGCTGTTTCTAGAACATTCCTTGGTGCTTCTGAGTGTGGTCACAGACACTTACACCATAGTTTCAGAAATGTTTTAGCCCGACAGAAGTTGGCACAGCTGTTGAAAAGGATGGTGCCAGTCTCCTCTCTGCTTTCAGCTGCTGCTGCTGCTTTTTTCACATCAGCAGTGTTGAGCGTGTGCTTGATTGGGGAACTGGTGCTGCTAAAGACTGGCTTGCCAAAGAAAATCACTTGGTGAATGCCAGAAGTGACAGTAGCAAAGTGTATGGGAAAAAGCCATAAAATGTTTGGGAAGAATAGGACCGCTTGTTGCAGTACCTGCACCAAGGTAATACAGCTTAAAATATTACAGGACTAAAGCATTAGCTGCCTGCAGCATCCCTGTACATTTTTTTCAGCCATGCTTCTTCTCTTTGAAGGTTTATCTTAACCAATTTCTTTCATGTGCAACTTCCCCGTTTCCTCGGAAACTCCCCTGCAACCTCTTAAAAGCAAAAAATCGCAACTGGAAAAGAATTAACTTGGGAGCAGGGCAAATGCAAGGGTAAGCCTTTATGTGTGTCATCCTAATGGCACTCCAAAAATGTACACTGAAATTAATATTTCCTTTTTTGGAGCAGAACACTGTGTGCCTTGTACAGATTTGGAAGTATTTTTCTCCCCCCACCCCTCAACTCATCAATGCTGCTGTAAAATGATCTGGCTATCTTGGAACAAGGGTTTTATTCTTGTGCATGATTTTAGGACCTGATCTCCTTTCACATGCACACTCAGCAGTTTAAAATGCACTCAGGAGAATTCTTTATAAACTTGTGACTTGGCACATGAAGTTTGGGCTGGCAGTCCATTAATGCTTTAAAAGAGAGTGGGTTTTTTTCATCCTACCTAAGCATATATAATTTAAGATAATTTCAAGAATGCTTTTTTGTTTTGTCATGTAATTTGAACAATTTGAGTTTTTAAGATACAGCTTTATGTTTAATAAATAAAAGCTGTATGTTCTCTATGTTTATTATATTACTAAGTAGAATATATTAATAATATGCACAATATATATTTTATATTATTAACTACCACTATATAAATAGCTTTATAGTTAATAAGTCTGCTTCAGTAAGTAGGCTAATTCTGCCACCTTCCAGGTTCTGATTCACATCCTTCCCCAATGTGTCTTGTTTCATTTTTCTGAGCATGCATCACTTTGCATTAATTTGCAAAAACGCAAACCGCAGGCACTTTCACAAAATCCCCATCACAGACTCTCTAGTGGCTTAACTTTTCAGTTACTATGAGATGGTGTGAAGCCAGACAACTTGATAATACTTCCTGAAAGGAATGAAATAAAGTTATGTAGAGTCTATTGTATGTCAAGTAACAGGCAAACATTTTGTCAATATTTTACAGCTCATACAGGATACATACCTCATTTGCCTTACCACTCATTTAGATTTCTGCTATGCTTGTAAGATTTAAAAAATCTTGAAATAGACTTAGTTTAGATTATACCGTGTTAGAATGATAAGTACAGTTGGACTGAAATTTTTTGGAAACGTCTCAATGACTCACAAGAAGGATGTTAGGGGAAATGCATTGTTTTCCCCCTTTCAAGCAAAAATTCTCATGACCTTTTTATTTATTTTGGGGGAGATGAGATTTTGATATCTCTGTACTTTGGACTAGGAATATGAGGTTTAAAAGGAAGGCTGCTTGGGCCAAGGATATCTGATTCGCTATCTTTGTAGTAATCTGCAAAAATTTTTTATGTCATAAGCTTCTGTAAAATCTCATTCCTTGTCTTAAAATTTGTCGGTGAAATTCTTAGATGTATCTATACTGAACAGATTCAACCTCTCACCTTACTACGAGCTTAAAAGACTGTATGTATATTGTGCTCCCAACTGATTCGAGAGTGGTCTGTTGAGGACAGCAGGGACTGTGAAATTTTACTGAAAGTACATGGAATATTTTGTTTGGGCTTTGTGTGGAAGCAAGCAACGCCAAGAACTGTGGTGAAGCGGAACGAGCCTGGCTTAAATACAAGGAAAGTTGTAACTATCAAATGTGAGAAAGGAGAAGAAATTCAGGGAAGGGGAGAAAGAGAGAGTGAGAAGCAGGAGCTAACAAGAAGATGTCTGGGAAGATAGGGATGGGGGAAGAAATCTAGCAGCAGGGGTTGGAGGTCAAGGAAGGTGTATAACTAGGTCAAGAACTGCCATGTTAATGAGGAATACAGGAGCAAAGAGGAGTAATGTGCTCAAAAACTGAGGACAAGAGCAGAAGTTGGGTGGGAGTAGAACAGATTTGTTTTATTAAGTTAGTGTAATCAATAGAAAATGCCTTCCCACATGGCACATTTTCTTCTCTGGGGTGGCAGCAGTTTGCTCACTTTATGGATATTAAGGATTTTTTTAAGAGGTGCTAAGAAAGAAGTCTGGTATATTCACACAGCTATATTTTCATTCAGGCTTCTGGACACCTAGGCAGGGTAAAGTCTTGCTTATGTAATGGTCTTTTTTTGAGAGGCATTAAAAAAGAAATGGAAAAAAGCCATATTAAAATTTCCTTTTAGAATGTTCTTAACAAATGTAGACAGGAGTGTAAATCTGAGCAGATTCATGTTTTGCAGCTGAGACTTTTGATCCATTAATAGGTAGCTTAATAATTATTGTCGTGTGGAGTCAGCTTCAGATATTAATGTAATCCCAGTTTAATTAAATAAATATAAATATTTAAATGCATCCTTTGTAATTTAACCAGTTTTGGTCCGAGTAGTGCTACATATTGCATAAAAAGCTGGTTGAGTGACTGTAAAATTTACATCTACCTCATAGTTTATTTTTAATACTGTACATTAGGTATCTCATAGCAATTGTAAGCTGAAGTTGAGAGGCAGAAGAATGTCATGCGCCCTGGGAAATGAGAGGTAGAAGCAAAAGGAAAACAGGTAGAAGACAGGATGAAAGAAAATACAACCTCTGTAGATTTTTCTCGGCTAAAATTATGGGGAGCAGAGTAATCTTGAGTAGTTTTTGTAGGCTAGGCATGTTGCACCATCAAGCTTTCATTAAATATGTTTTTTTTTTTTTAAATTTCAAGAAAAGATTTAACTAAAAGTATTTTCAAATCCACAAGAAAGTTGGGGTTTGTAGACATGTATTATATTAATTAGGTAAACTGATGTACTTGGGGGATAAAAAAGGACAAGGGGTTCAGACAAATAACCCTTCTATTTTCTTGGAGTCAAAATACCTTCCCTGAAAGAGGACTGCAGAATCAGGTACTGAATAGCATGTTATCTTGGTCAGGTTACATATCCTCACACAGCTGTACTTAGAAGTAAGCTCAGTGAAAAAGCTTGTATAAACAAAAAGGAGGTTTTAATTAGATAACATGACTTTTGCTAATTCTCTGTATTATTTTCTTGTAGGATGTTCACAAGCCCTAGGACAGAGAATCAGTTTCCACCATTAGGGGGGGCTCAGTTTTGATGTAAGTTCCAAGGAATTCCTTTGATTTTAGTATATTACCGCATATTTACACTATGATAAAGATAATTCAGTGAAGACATCAGTAATGTCTCTCTGTGTATCATCAGTTCAGCTCAGTGAAACATCACTGACACAACAAACTGCACCGATAATGTTGATGTATAAGAAAAAGACAGCTCCCAAAGTGTCTGTTGTCACTTATAGACCACACACCTGTGTCTGCCAGGCTTATCTAAAGCAGAGTTTGATTTGCTGAGGCACGGGACTATAGCTCTGTGTGAGAAGGTGCAAAGAAAATACATAAATTAACCAGGAGAATACGTTAACAAAGACGTGGTCTGCTCAGTCCTGCAGTCACTTTACAAAAAAGAAATTGTGAGGGGCCTGACCTTGAAATAACTTTGTATTTTCTGAAATCCTTCTGGTTTCATTCTCTCTCAACTCCAGAGGGACTGCTAGCATGAGCTAAGGCTGGCTTCTTGGCAGCTGAGAAATAGGAATGAGGCAACAGTAAAATGGCAGTGTTAATTTAACTCTCCACATTCTCTAAACACCCAGCTGGGATGAAGGTTCAGCATCACTGTGTGGCCAATCAGTGTCTTAAGGTTTCTGATAAGGAATGGGATTTTGATCACAGAATTCCTGTTTGCAACAGCTGAATATATATGTGCTTAACGAGCATATTTTTTAGCTCCTTCCCTGTTCTTCTTCACTGACCAACTCCCTTACGAGGCTGGGTGAGTGGCTGCAGGCAGATACAGCTTTCTCACATTGCTGTAATTGCCTTAAACAGACATTTTGTTACAGAGGGTCTTCTATCAGGATCTGTGCTGAGATAAATCAACAAGGATACAGAGTAAGTCTAGTGAATATAATTTAGTTATTGAGAAGAATGGTAGCTGTGTATGATGCATACAAAACACTAATTTGAGCCAGCCTACATTTTGTTCAAATATGCTGGGGACTAATGGAAAAGGAAGTTTATTCCTCCTCTTTTTAAGACACAGTGCAGACTTGCTTTAGCTGGCTGGTTGTTAAATTACCTGTGGGGGGGGAAAAAAAAACCACCCTGCATTTAAATTACATGGAAAAGAATTTTGAGTGAGGAAAGTAGAGTTTTCTTCTAGCAAGTAACTTGAGAAGTTGGAGAAGCTTTAGTTTACTGAAGTTAAATAATTCTTGGTTGATCTGGGATAAGTGGAAGACTTTTGTTTACTGTGAGTGATACTTCCATACAGTAGTACTAATGGCAATTTCTACTTCTAGAGAATCATCCTTTGAACCTGTTGTTTAATTATTATCTTAGGAGCTGAATAGGTTGCAACAAAATTGATGCACATTTCTAAAGCAGTTTCTGAGTACTGCTGTTTTCTGGGTGCTGCTGGCTCCGTATAATTATTGGCTTACTGAGTAATGTGATTGAGTATGTACTTTGCGCAGTGGGTGCATGTGTGACTCTTACAACTTAGATAATGGGATTAGTTTACAGAGAAGATGCAAGTTAAGCAAGAAATATTTTTTAATTAACTTTAAGGTTACAGAGTCTGAACCTGAATCTCTGTTGTCTCATGCCTCTGAGTTGCTTACATGCGTTACCAGTTCATATATACAGTGACCAACAAAGTTTATATTCACTTTGTACAGAAGTAAGTGCTTTCGCAAGGCAAGAGACTGGCTCTCATGCCTCTGAGTGAGGTAAATGTAACTCAGCTGTTCCTTGTGTTGGCAAAATTTAGTTTTTGTTTGAGCTGTGGCACAGGAATGTGACAATATAATTTTTTGTTTAGATTTTAAATTGGTATCATCTGTGTATGAATAAGGAAGTGTAGGTCACAACCCAAATGGACTTCATCTGACAACAAAACATACCTTTCAACAAAACACAAACTATTCAAGTCAAGTAGGGGCCTGATGATGTTCTTCATTAAGAATGCACTGATGTGATAAACTCCCTGAAGGGGATTACAGCTGAAGAGAGTCACTTCAGTTGCCAGACACAGATGTTTTAGAGAGAAGTAGCTTATCACCAGGCGGAAGGTATATCTATTATATCATTCCTCAATGCTGAAGAAAACCTTTACACTTAAAGAATTAGACTTGATAGAAGTTGTAGCAAGCCACTGTGTCTTAATTTAAAATTTATACCTGCTAAATGCTTCTTGATGTAGTCTTTTGAATGTGGCATAGAGCAAAGGCTTTTTCTTCAGAAGCAACCACTGGGATAATATGGGATGTCCTAGCTGATGTGGTTAGCAGATTCCTTTAAGGATTTCATGAATCTCAGCTGTAGACTTTGGAACTAGTGAACTTCTTTTTTCCATCTGGGAGGTAGACTTAGTCATTGCTGCATGCTTTCCCCAAAACTGTTTCCACTGCAGGGTCTGTTATCTGATGTTTTTAAAACAAATAGTAAAAATGCAACATTAAATAGTGAAAATGAATCTCACAACCACTGGAGGACAGCTGGTGGATTAGCAGAACAGTATGAAGGTGCTGAAGGTATAAACCCATAGCTACTTTTTTTTCTTTGTGAGGAAGCTTGATGACACTTACTAGTTGAGGCCTTTGCTTTGAATTACTGCCTGGAAAAGTCTTATTTTGAGCTGGAGGCTCTCTGTATAAATTAGGTGCCAGAAGTTCAACATTGCTGGAAAGAATCCAAACTTGTTGAGCTGCTGTGCTGTGCCGTGCCCCAGCCCGCTGAGTTTAGGTGAGCAATTCTCTTGGCATGTTCCCTTCTTTTATTTTTTTTTTTCCCCAGCAATCTCGATTCCAAAGCTTTCCCTTCTTCCTGTGCTCTTAAGCCGTATCCCTCAGAAAGCAGAGCCCAGAAGTTTGACTTGGTGGAGTTTTAACAGTAGGTGGCAGTGGGCAGCCAATCTAAACCAGCTGGTCTCCTCTTCCTGCATTGCTGCTGTTGTGTTGGTTTCTGACAAACTCTTCCTGAAATTACTGTCTTGGAAACGGTTTAAGAATCAGGTTTACCATCTTTTTCATGAAGAATTAAAGAAGTTATTAAAATATAAAAAACTGGCAGGTACAGCATTTTTTTAAATTCTTACAAGGTATTGCAAAAGAGATGTTGCCTGATGTCTGTTGCTCGATAATCCTCCTAATTGTGTCAGGACTGTAAAAGAAGACTTGACTGGACTGGAGGCAGTTTTAGGCACGCTGGTAGAGAAGAGGATGAGAAGTCACTGTTAAAATTGCTTGGATATAGCACTGAAGGCATTAACTGAGGTTTTGGAGTTTTAAAGTAGTATGCTGAAGGCATGAAATACAGCAGTGTCTTCCCAGCCCCGCCCTCCCCGATCCCATCGTATGACAAGACTAATGGCAAGAAAAGGTGATGATGTTGATTTCTACTGATTATCATTACCACTATTATCTGTAATGTCTTTCTGCTACTGCAAGTTTCTGTGGTTCAGATCAAGTAGATCTCCTATGGAAAGAAGAATGATTCTGGTACTTTTTGTTTGGTTGTTTGGTGTTTTTTTTTTTTCCTTTTCTTGGATACTTTTCAAGGAATTCCATGAGTATTAACTTCCCCTGAATGCTTGCTGTGACTGCTCCTAGGGAACTGCATGTGGTCTTAGTCAACTGCAGTGTGCTCTGGACAGGCCGCCAAGAGTAGAGGGAACCAGGGAAGAGATGCAGAGCTTCAGCTGTCTGTGCTGTTGGCTCCAGAACCTGCAGATCTCATCTTCTCTTCCTTTTTGTGATAGCTCTGTATGTGCAGGACAGAACTGTTGCCACTTGCCAATTGCCCTGTGTGTGACTTGGTTATCTCCAACTGTTGACGCTCTGGGGATTGAACCTGCAGTCAGAAACCCTCATGTGTTTCCCCACTGGGGGGGGGGGAACCATCTACTCCCTGCTTATAAAACCAAAACTCTTTCCTGTAATTAATAACCTGTTGTGGGAAATTCATGTCATGCTTATCTAGTGAAATCATGTCTGAATTGCTGTAAGAGGCAGAAATGTGGTATGCCACAGGGAAGATAAGCAATGCTGCTGAGATATGCACAGGTGCACGTGGTTTTGACCTGGCTTTACCTGCAAACCTGGCGAGCGTTGTCCCCTCTGTTGGAGGGAAGCTGTGATCTAAACTCTGTGGCCAGATGGCACTGAGAGCTTCCATCACAGCTTATGAGTCACAGAGCCTGGACAAAAACTGGAAAAAAATAGGTGCACCCCTTGAAGCTTAATTTCCTTTGCAGGGATGGGGTTGTAGTTTTGTGTGGAAGGTGTAAAAATTAGAGAAGTTGTGCCAACAGAGGCTTCTGTGGATTGACCAGTGAGAAGCATGCACTAGCAAAATGTAGCTACCATGCATGTACACACATCTGAAACCTCTTTTCTAGTTGATTTTTATCTAACCATTTCCAGATTTATTTTACAGGCTTAGAAATTGTTATTGTAATATTCTAATTAGTATTAGAAATAATTTGTCTGTATTTGGGGAATACATGCAAAGATCGTACCCCTTATTTTATCCCTTACCAGCTAGATGCTCCTAAAAATTCAGCAGAGATTTGCAGAAGAATTTTGGTTCTTTGCTGCCACGTGCTTTGGCCTGTAACGTTTTTAACTTGTAAAATAAATTCAAAGTTTGAATTAAACTACCCAATGAAAACCGGGGCTATAAAGTCTCTGTGGGTAGGCTGACCAATGTGTCCGGGCAGTGGAGAAGCGGGGCCACGGGAAAAAGCCGGTGTTCACAGGGCGTGCTCCACCGGTAATACCCAGGCAGCGTTTCGGGAGGGCGCAGCGCGGCGGGAGCAGCGATGCTGGGCTTTCGTCGTGGTTGAGGGCGGGTGTTTCCAGTCCTGAAGTCCACTAACGGCGTGGAGACAAAGCGGCGGCGGCTGGCGCTGCTCGGAGACGCGGGTTGTTCCCGGGAGAGCCGCTCGGAGCAGCCAGCCGCTGCCCGGGGGGAGCGGCCGCGGCTCGGCCGCCGCGGGGAGCGAAGGGTTACGGGGCGGCGCCGTGACGCCACGGCGTTGCCGGGAGACGGCGCGCTGTTTTCGCGAGGTGCCCAATAGGCGTCGGGGAAGGTGATGTCATGCCGCCGGCGGCGCCTTCTCATTGGCCGGCCCTGGCGGCGGGGCGGGGCCAGGCCCGGCCGGGGCCCCGGGGCGAGGTCCGCGGGAGCGTCCCCCGGCGGCGTGGGGCCCCGCACCGCGGGAGGACGGCCTCGGGCTGCGCCGGGGCTTGTGCCGCCAGAGCGGCCGCCTCGCTTGGAAGAAACACATAGCGGGGGGTGGGGGTGGTGTTTAAAGCTGGTCACGGCCGCGGGGAAATGGCCGGGCTGGCCCGTTCCGTCGTCCGTCCTCCCCCCCGGCCCGGTCCCCGCCGCCTCTGCAGGTGGATCTTCCGAAAGCGAAGTGCTCCCCGAGGCTTGAGCCGGGGGCGGGGAGACTTGGTCCAGCAGGTTTAAAACATGCGAGACACTTCTGGGACATGTTTTAAATATTGATGTATTTCAAAGCGCTGTAGCAAAAAAAGTGTCTTTTGTTTTTCTTTGCTGGAATTAGACAACTACAAAAATAGCTTTCTGACCTTTTTTTGGCGCCCTCCCCCCCCCCCAGCTGCAACAGTATTGTATTAAACAATACTTATTATTGCATAGGAGTTCCCATTTTTTTTATCAGTGCTGTTAAGGTTCCTTCACTGCTTTAGAAAAAGGTATGTTTATATACAAATTAGGTCTGAGTTTTGTTCTCCCTTCATCTGGGAACTTCTAATCCTCTTCCCTTTTATCCTTTTTAATTACTGTGAAGATTTTAATACGAGTAGGAAAAACAGATGGAGCTGGTTTTGCTGCAGAGAGCGCCCTGTAACGGTGCTGATTTAGCATACTTTCCTTCCAAGCCCGCCCTGAGCTTCTGAAGTGCTGCTAGCAAAGTACTTGCGTTTGAAATGTGAATCCTGCACTCCGGTTCAGGGAAGGGAAAACTTTTTTCTTCCCCCCCCCCCCCCCCCCTTAAGCGGGTCTAAAAGATTTATGGGGTTGTTTTTTGGACAGCCCATCCTTAACGTGGGTCTCTGAGACTTTGCTCTGGCACCTCAAGGTTGTTCTGTGAGGTTTGACTTGGGCACTGTAGCTCAGCTGCCAGGTCCAACTAAGAACAGGAAAAAAAACCCCAAAACCAAAAGGTACCTTGAGCAGCGATGCTAAATTGGCCGCGTACACGAAGAGCTAAAAGGGGATTATCGGCAGGACCATCCGTTTGAGGCAGCAGGGAAGGCGGGACTCGCGGATCAGACTCGGGGAGGCTCCAGTGTTGGAGCCTGACCTTGGCCAGCCTCTTCCCACCCGCGCTTCCCTGCTGCCGGCGCGTTTCGCCGGGGTGTCGCGGGAGGAGGTGACCCCCGGGGCCGCACACGGATCTCGTACCGCACAGCCCCCCCCCCGCCACCCCGCTGAGTCCCGGGCCCCGGGGGGGGGCTGACCCCCGCCGCACCGGCCGTGGAAGCTGCGCCCCCCGCTCGGCCGGGGCCAGGCGCGGCGCGGCGGCTCCCCGGGGCCGCGTACCCCCCGGCGTGGGGCAGGAGGCGGGCCGTCCCCCGCGGGAGCCGCGCCGGCCCCTCCCGGGGGTGGGCGGCGGGCGGGGCGCGGCGGCTCCTCCTCGCCGGGCAGGGGTTAGTTTCGGAGCGGAGCCGGGGGCGACGGCAGCGGCGGGAGAGCGGCGCCCGGTGGGAACAAAGCGGAGGACGGGCGGCGAGGCCGGGGCCGGGCGCCTCCCGCAACAGGTTCTCCCCGCGCGTCCCGGCGCTAGCGCAGGCCCTCCGCCTCCCGGGTCGCCGGTCTCCCGCTCCGGGCGGCGGGGCCGGCACCGGCCGCCCCCATGCGGTTCGGCTCCAAGATGATGCCGGTGAGTCCCGGGCGGGCAGGGCCGCGAGGGCTCGGCGCGGAGCGGCGGGAGGCGCCCGGGGGCCGCCCCCGGGGCGCGGAAAGTTGGAGCGGGGCAGCGGGAGGGAAAATGGATCCTGCGGACGTGGAGGGGGGCGGGAGGGCGACCCTCCTTCCCTCCGGCCTTGCCTGCCTGCTTCCCTCCCTCTGCCCAGCGCGGGCTCCGGTGCGGCCGCGCAGGGGCTTCCCCTCCCCCTCCTGTGTTTTTTTTTTGTTTGTTTTTTTTTTTTCTTTCCCCCTCCTCTCAGCCTTTCCTTTTCTTCCTTTTTCACGCCGGGATCAACTTGTTAGACGGGCCCGCTGGAGCAGAGCCAGGGCGGGGGGAAGGGAGGGGGCCGCGGGGCCCCGGTAGCACCGCGGCGGGGCCGGCGGGGCGGCGGCGGAGGGGGGCTCGCAGCGCCCGGGACCTTCGCCCCGCTCCGGGGGAGTGGGGGGGAAATATAAGTCTGTCCCGCTGGGACTGCTCGCTCCGCTCCCCGCGGGGTAAACACTCCTCTGAATCCTGCTTTTCTAAATAATGGTATGAAGTTCTTAAAGTTGCCTTGAAACGAGCCGTATCTGCTGCTTCTGGGGGGTAGTTTTGTTTTCGAGTGCCCGTACTCAAGGGGAAGATGGTGTCCATGTTGTTTACGGTTTAAAGTGATTAGGAGCTCTGGGGGGTAGGTATTCCCATTGCCGGCTGGGAGAGTTTCAGGAGTTGTTCGAGTCTGTGTGTGTTAAACCTGGCCTGCTCTGGGAGGTGTCTCTGGTTTAACGCTGTCAAAAGGGACAGGGAGGACCACCTCCTATCAGAGTTTTAACGTGAATTTTAAAACTACACCGGTTTTGTCAGCTGAAGTTGGATGAAAGCATAGCACAGCGGCTTTGCTTAGTTTTCAGCGCAAAACACATGAAGGTGAAGACATAAAACACTTGGTTTCCTTAAAAAGCATGCCTGCCCCTGAACACCTGGTTTTACCAGCAGGGATACCCCATGAAATCCATAATCTGTTGTTCTGAGAGACTGGAATATGTACAGAAAATCCCAGCAAGCTTAATACCTGCTTAGTCCAAATTGAGGGTGCCTTAAAACATTCTCTCTGCCATCCTCCCCCGGGCAATACGGCCTGCCTTACCGCGCTTGATACCGAGTAGCTTTGCACGCATAGGTAGTCCTTTCAACAGCACTCTTCTATTAAAGATTATTTCCAGTTTAACTCTTCCAGGAGCTGACTGAATCAAGCGAGGAAGGAACTGTACTGGGAGGTGAAACTGGGAATCCATGCTGGAAGGATATGGGTGTTTCAGGGATGCTTGTTTTGCTGTCGGTGTGAGGTTCTTCCTCTGCAATTAGAAGGAAATAATGAGTGATAATTTGATCTCGCAAAACACTAGAGAAGGCTGGGTGACTATTGCTGCAGTTAATGAGGGAGGAACAGACGGAATATGAGCCCAACTACAGATTAAATAGTCTATGTGTTGTGCAACTGTGGTGTTGTCGACCCATGAAAAACTAAGAAAAACAAGCAGTAAATATAATAAGGTGTTAATTCAACCCATGTCAAAACCCAGCTAGGTAAGCACCCTCATGTAACAGTGAAATCTCTAAGAGATGCTATTGCTGGCCAGTTCCTTGTCACCAAGTTCAAATAAAGCAGAAAACAAGCAGGAGCAGTCTTATCCCATCAGCATGTGCAGGTGACAAGTTCTAGAGTATGCATGGCCCTGGTGGCTCAGACTTTTCTTTGGCCAATGACTTGACTCATTAGTGATTCTGGTTTTTAACCCGTATATAAAGGGATGGATACAGCCTTTTCACATTGTGTTTACTGTTAATAATGAAAGATTTGTGAAGGTTGAATGTGGCTAAAGGAATTAAAAATGTAAGTATTATGAGTATTAGAACTTTAATTCAGCTTTAAAAAAAAAAAAACGAACAAATGAAAACAAAAAAGCTGAGTTTTGGTATAGTCTTCAGAGGGATAAGATTTCCAGCAGTGCGAAAGAGTGTTAACAGACGTGCTCTGGTCCATTGGCTGTAGGGCACATAAATGGCTACTTGCCACTTTGAAAACATTTTATAGTAAATATACTCACATGAATGTGAAAGTGTGGAAAATGCAGTGACAAAGGTAATTCTTACTATTAATCTTTTTTTGGAAGTATTTCTACAATTTCCTCATTGTCTTTTAGTTAAGGTAAAAAAAAATTAAGGTAATCTCACTTATCTTTTTATAAAGAGATTGAAAGAGTTTGGGGTGGGAAGACGATGGGAAGAGGAGGGTTTGAAGAAAGTCAGGAGGGAGCAGGGCATCTGACTGCTCTTTTATTTATGCAGTAATGAGGTGTTCATGGTCTTGAGTATCTTTATCTGCCTTGTTTGAATGAGTAGTAGGCTGGCCCTAAACCATCTGCAAAATGTTTTGTTTCTTGCCTAATGTTTCTTACAGTGTCTCTCTTCCTCACCGTCCAAATAAAATTGCCTGTATAAGGTTTTAACTCTCTACTCCAGATCCATCTCTCCCCTGCTCCAGAAGGTAGCGTGTACAAGGGATTAAACAATACAGGAGGGCTTGTGACCCCAAGCGGGGAATACAGCAAGCATGAGCCCAGCCAGGAATTCACCTCTGAGCAGCTGCCAGTGAAAAGCTTGGAAACTGCTGTAGCAGCATAACTACTTGTGCTCTTGGGAGACTACACTGAAATGGGAATGTTTTCCTTGTGGTGATGACAGATAGGAGCTAAACTGCTGCTGTAACCGTATGTCAGGACAATGTGATTAGAAGTCTGCATAAGGGTGTAATACGAAGTAATTTGTGTGTAGCTGTACTGATGAAGGTAGTAACAGGGTTAATGCTGGCAAGCTGTGTGAAGTTGTCTCACCTTTCATCTGCAAAGGCTTGTGGGAGTGTGACTGGTACTGTTAAGTAGTGAAAAGGAGCTGGAAACACTTTCTAAAATAGCATATTTTTCTGCAGCATAATTGGTCTCTCTCCCTTATTTTACATTATTACCCTAAAGATGAGCGTGTATTGAGAAATAATTTGCATCATTATGCATACTGGATAAATGGCTTTTCGCAGATAGTAGGAGGTAACACAGATTGAGCTACCCTTTAATGCCCAAAGAAGTTTTTGGATCAAAACCCCTTGATCTAGATGAGGTCCATTTTGCAATTTGTCTTGCGTGCAGTAGTTATTGTGAGCCTCCTTGAAATCAGGATGGATCCAGACATGCAAATATATTGTTATGGTTAGGGACTAACTTGGCAAACTGGAGAGTGCTTAAATTCCTAAATTAGTTTTGCCTTCTATAATCAGAAATGACTTAAACTTCTGAAACTGAAGTCTCCTGATAGGATGTGTTCTTTTCTAATCAAGTTAAACTAAGCTTTAAGTGTAACCCTGCAACTTTGATACCGTAACGAGTTGTGGTTTCCTTCTAAAGTCTGTTGAATGCCTTGTTCCAAGTGGTCTTCTCTGAGCTGTTACGTCCAGTGAGCACTGGACTTAAAGTACGTATTTTCGTTGCAGAATGCTCGCTTCTTTGTGGATGTGTGTATGTTTTTAAAATGTATTTTTAACCTTTTAAAAACCCCTACAATTAAAGTTGGTTTGCTTGTTCTGTTAGGCAGTTAATTGGAATTGCCATATGGATTCTGAATTACTGAAGTAGTGGAGTAGTAGCCCATCTTGGGCAATTTTCTTAGGAAACACTTCTTGCAGCTTAACTAAAGAAACTTTAACAGAAATGAATCTCTTGTGCTTTGTAAGATGAGCAGCTGTAAGTTTATAAACAAACTGACCCCCACTAGAGTTTAACAGCTTGTTATGATATCAATAAGTGATCTGTAGGATCTGAGCTCCATTTCCTGTAGTCTTTTAATTATTTAAGCTCCGATCAGGTTTATCGGTCATTAACTGTTTTTCTTGTCTGCCTGCATGGATTTCAGTGCATGAATGGGGCTTCAGACAGAGCTCTTCCGAACACATGCCTCCCATCTTCACCTGATCGAAGTATTTAGTATCTGTTGTGTGTTCTTTTAACTGAATTTCCATTTAATGTTAACCAGTTAAAAGTTTTAATACTGTGATTGTATTCAGACATTTTAATGGGGTATTCAGTGTTTAAAGTATTTTGTCTAGAATGCTGAATAAAGCTTAGGTGATTGTTTTGCTGAGCTTTTTTACCACTAAACTTCTCCTACCTCTTGCACTTCTCTTATAGACTGTGACCTGTCATTATGCACAATAGGAAATATTGCCTTGAGGTTCCCAGACTACTCTTCCCCCCCACCCCTGCCCCTTCTTGTTGTTACAAGATCTTTTTTTTTTTTTCTTTTTTTCTGTCCCATGAATAATTGTTCCAGGAATAGTTCTAAATGCACTTAATTTCTCAGATGACTTTTTTTAATACCTTAGCCCTCTGTCTGCAATTTGTGTTATATTATGCTGCGGTATGTTAAATATCTTTCTTTGTGTGGCTTTTATCAGAAATGGGGGAAGGGCAATATTACAAATTCATACCAGATCAAGCTGTGGAGGCCATGGGAATAGCTAATTATGCTGCTTCTGATCTATTCAACAGTTCAGGGCGTGAGTGCCTCGTGGGGCTCCTGCATTTACTGTTTCAACGGCTGCTATGCAGTGATGAAGTTTGGGATGGGTGGATAATTCACAGGATTTTTTTTTTTTTTTCTTCCTAGTGTTGCCAGATGAGATCTCTGCTTTAATAGCAAGCAGGTCTGCTTTGTGGGATTAATTTACATGCAAGTCAGTTGGAGTTTAAAAGAGGCAGGTATAAAGGTTATTTCAGCAGAATAAACTAGCAGGATGGCAATGTGCCTAGCATTCCTTTCAAATTATTGATTAAGAAGCTGTCTTGAAAATGCTCCATTTGTCTAGCCGTTGTCCTTGTTAGTAGTCTGCCTCGGGGACTCTCCTTGCTCTCCCACTGTGCGTGTTATTGAGCTTGTTTAATTATGGGCAGAGTTGTGCCTTGCTGCCGCACGGTTTCTCTGAAGAGGGAGTTGGATAACCCTGGCGAGACTGACTTAAGCTGCCTCCCATGGCTTGGTGGCACAGCTGGAGGAGGACTTCTTGCTGCCCTCTGCGTGGGCCCACTGATAACAAAGGAATCCCCAGATCCTTTTAATCTGTGGGCTGTCGACTTCTTGTGAAGTGTGAAAATTTACTTAATGTTTTGGAAACTGGAAGGTGCTCCTATTCATGAGGTAACGAGCAGATAAAACTCTTCTCTTTGCTCTCAGTTTTATTATCTTTAGGCCTGGTTTCTCTCAGCTTAGTCACTTGTGAGTCAGGCTAAGTCTTTTTGATCTTCAGTTCTTAAACAGTTGGATGATATTGTGTATAAAGGTCACTAGAAATCCTGGACATCATGTGAAGTATACTTAATGATCTTAGTCACTGTTGCTTAACTGTTTTAGAGGTTTCAGGCTTTTCTGTGGAACATGAAAGACCTGAAACATTGCCTAAAATGTGTTAGATTGCTGTAGTTTGGGATAAATGTTCATGGAGGAGGAATGGTGAGGGAATCGGGGACAGAACAGCAATCATAGCTCTATCATGATGCTGGACATGTTAAAAGGCAGAAACTAGTCTTCTGCTTGCTTTTGCTATTTGCTTTTTGTTAATCATTAATATTCTGGATCTTGCTGCTGGTGTTCAGAGTTAGTCATGCATGTGTCCTCACCAGTTGTTTCACCATAGCGATGGCATTATGTGGATGTTGAACCTAGTTGTGTCTAAAGGATGAGCCCTTTGGGATTTCGTTGCTGTGGCGTTAATACCAAAAATTTTATTACTGAGATGGTACCATTGTTTCTGTAACAATTTCTTCTATGCTACAGTGATGCTTCCAGGTCTTAATATGATACGATTCTTTGACGTGTGCAGTGCCCTAGCTTTTATTGGCATCTATTTTAAAAAGGAGGATTAGGGGAACACTTCTTGCCTTTTTTTTTTTTTTTTTAAATCCTACTCTTACATCTTTATTTAATCCTTTTGCAAAGTAAAGCACCTGCATTTTAAAATCAAATGTACTGCAGTTATCCCTTGTTCTGCACTGTTCTCTTGGTTATGAAATGATTCAGGAAAACCTTTATCTGCAACGTATCTGGGTTATAGTTGTAGTACCCAAACTGAAGTGAAAACACAGACACATTCACATTGTTGACTTGAAAGCTTCTGACTTTCAATATCAAACATCTGGCCTGTAAAATACTAACTGCCACAGATCAGAGCAATTAATAAAGTGAGCGGAAGGTACAGAGAGGTTAAGCCATTCGTTAAAGGTCATGCAGTGAGTTCAGCCTGGGATTTGGGAGACCCATAGAGTCAAACCAACTGGTACATTGTGGTGCAGCTGGAATACAAGTTTGTCATATCCAACGTAAGCATTAAATGATCTTGCTTAAAGTAATTACGTTGCTTGCACCCCTGCTTCTGTAGGGTTAATCATGAGTGGGGAGAGAACCTTAATGGTAGTTTATTCTGTTCCACACTTCAGAACAGTCCCCAGAAGAAGTGCTTGTTCATAAATCCTTTACATGTGTGTAAAGGCAATGTTCCTGTTTCACTGTTTAAGGCATATCTTGGATATAACAAGCAGCATGTGGGGTTTGTTTTTTGTTGAATAATTTAGGAGAGTTTCCTTGTCTTTTGATACTTTTCTTTTGTGAAGCTTAACTGTGTAAGGAGCAATTTAGATCTAAGCTTAGATTACTGGTTTTCCTCTATTGCAATAGAGTGTTAAATCCCACTGTTTCTTTAAATTGAAAGCTAAGGAAGAGTCTCTGGAATCGTGTATTTTTCTAACCTTCAGTTTCCTTCTGTCATTTAAAATAGGAAAAATCCATATTTTCTTAGATCGTTTTCAGCGGGTTCTTTTTTAATGCTGTCATTGTTATTCCATTTGAGCTCTTATGCTGCACCAAACCACCAATGTGCTCTGGTACTTCAGTGGAGCAGCGGCCTGCCGGTCTGTGAACATGTTGCAGCCTTGCAGTGTGCAAATAAGGAGCTGGAAGACTATACATAAGCACTGGTGTAGAGTACCCGTCTTGCATTCTCGAGGTGTGGAGGCTTGGCCTTCTGCAAGGTGACTGTCCCCTTTTTGGGTTTCAGTAGCCACTTCAGCAAGACACGCAGGGATCTCACCCCCCTATTCCTTAGTTTTGCTGGACAAAGTTGAAGTTGTGCAAATTGGCTGGGCTAGCAAATCACACGGGGTACAGGAACGCTCTTAATCCCTGTGGCTGGGGCTCGTATTCAGTTGTTTCTGTCATACCTGTGCAGTTGTAATGCGGTGGTAATTTCCTTGCTGCTTGAGAGTGTGGCTTGTCCGGTGTGTGTGTTTTTTTTTTTTTTTTTTTTTTTAAAGTGTGTGCAAACACCTTTTTTTACCCTGCTCTCCATCCTATATAAGTGTATGCTGCCCTGAATCTACAACCTCACCCAGATCAGTATCTGGGCCATGCAGAGCAGTGATTGATGGCTCCTGCCCTGACTTCTCCAGGAAAGTGAAATCCATTCTTGCCATCTTTGGGCATCCCAGGGCTGGAAAGACTCTCTAGAGGATGGGATTCCCAGAATTTGTTAGAAGTTTTCTGATTTCAGCTGTAGTTAAGACTTTGTCTGTCTCAACATAATGAAGTGTTCACGAAAAGTTGGCGTAGCAGGGAATATGACTGATTTCTGGGTGCAAAAGAGGGAGGGAGCGAGCTGTCGCTGAGTTGTGAAAGGCAGGGTGTGTAGGGGCCAGGCAAAATACTCCAGACCTCCTTGGAGAATGCCACGAAGCTCTTTAGTGAAATACCAAAAATGACAAAGCCATGGGTCATAAGCCGTGTTTCTGAAGAGCATTGCCTACTTGTTGTGCTGTCCCATAGCCACTTTATCACTGATAGCCATGCTGTGTCTTCTAGCCTTTTGAAAACATGTTTTGCTACAAGTAAAGGTTTGTGTGGGGAAGCTATGGAAATGGCACTGTGTGCTTCTTGCCTCTGCATCGTTATTCATATGCTATTGTACGTAGGCCTTGCCATGAGGCCTTGCTACAGTGTGGTTTCCAAGTGTTGCACAAAACCATTGTTATTTAGAGTGCTTTTCTTGCAAATAGCATTTAGTGAGGTTGGGTTAGAGAAAAAGTTTTCTACCTCTGGAGAAGCTGAATGAATAGTAACAGGCTGAGGGGGACAATTTCTGGAGTTCTTGGGGCAAAAGAAGCCTGTTGAGAAGCCTGGCATAATATAAATGTTGATTTGATTAAACTCTACTCTGTTTAATTCATTTAAAATAGCTGTGACATCACCTCAGTGACCACCATCTTGTACAAGGCCTTCTGTGAAGGTGACAGTTGTGACTTTGCTGGTGACAACATGAGGAGCCACCCAGCAAGCCTGCTGCCTCGCTCTGATGAACTGCTCTCCCTTCCTTCGCTTCTCAGCTGGCATGTCTATGTAGAGTGCTGTATTGCCTAGAAGGAGCTCTGGGGAGGGAGCGGCGCTTAAATAAAACCTGTCAGACAGTGATCAACTGTACAATCTGCCACCCTTCTGCAGCTTCTGTTATAGTAGCTGAATGTTTCCTGGTGAAAGTTAAAGAATGTAGAGCTCCACGTTACAGGAGCAAAGGTTAGATCAAGCGGGGTGCTTGGTGGGCTAACGGGCTGACTGATGGGGCAAGATTTGTCCTTCCCAGTTCTGCTGTAGTTGTTGTACATATCCCATTATAATGTGGTTGACTAAGACTGTCTGACCATCCATCGTTGCCAGTGTTGGAATAGCCCCAGTGGTCCCTTTTAACTTGCAAAGTAACAAAAAAGATCCATCTGCTTTGGTGCAAAAGCTCAACGTGTCTTCTGTGCCAATTGAGTGCGTGCTGTTGTAGTATAGTATTCTTCAGTATCTGCACAGTTACTAATGACTTCCTGTGTGTTTGCAGCCCAGAAGTGGTAGGACAAAACCCCTTCTTTATGGCTTTGAAAAATAACTTCAGCTGTTATCAAATAGATGTGATAATCAAGCATAGGCATTTTGTGCTGGTTGTCTTTGGCATTCTTCAAGGTGCACTTCCATTACAACAGGAGTGCGTTCCCACCCAGAACTGGTGGTGAATCGGAAAGAGCTACCCTTCTGCAGAGGTATGGTGTGACATTACACCTAATTAATTTAATAGTAGGATGCTGCTCAAATGGATGGTCTTGTTCCTTTGGTTTCCATCCCCACCCAAAGCCATGTGTCTTTTGTAGCTTCCCCTTAAATTTACTAAGGAGTTGGGTAACAACTGGTTGGGAGGAAATGCTACTTACACTAAAGACAAAAAGCAACTAAAAGGCTTATATGGTGGAAGTGATTTGCCGTGTGGCTGCATAATCAGACATAATGGAGGGGATTTGAGAAGAGCATGGCTTGCCTCTGTCAGCTCACCGTTTAGGTCAGCTAAGCTGTAGGAGTCAGATGATACCTTATGCTTTCCTTAACCTCCATGTCGTCTTGAGAGATGGTAATAGAGGGGAATTTCTCCACCACCTTTGGGTATTCTTGCTCACTGTGAGGATTAAGTTGGACTAACGCAAACATATATTTATCCTGGTGAGATTGAGAAGCTCATATAGCAGGAAGCCTGTGCTTCCTGGAGGCAAGTATATGGGAAGCTGGAGCTGACCTTGAAAGCAGTAAAGCACACAGACTGTTGTGCTACATGGTCTGACATTCCTGGTTTGGGTTTGTTTCTTTTTTGCTTGTCCTGAAGGTAGATGACTGAACAGCATGTTCTGGGGTCACAGCATAAAGGAAATGTCAACCTGTGGTGTGCTAAAATGCCCCTGAATTTCACATTGTAGTAATGCACTTCAGGATACCAGACTGGTCAGTCTGTATCACAGAACAGCCCAAACAGCATATCCTGTGACTTTCCCCATACTGGAATTACCCATGTGGTTAAACATGTGTCATTGTTTCAGGTGCCAGAAATGGTGTGTCCTCTGACCTACCTGTGCATGTCATAAGTGTTTTGGTTTGTCATAGATCTGTTTTATGGAGGTAGGACACAGATTTTGGCAGCTATTTTCCTGGAGGGGTGACTAACATGATGTCAGGAGTAGTACTTTCAAAGGTGTTTGACACTAACCTCTATGAAGTTGCTGGGATTGGAGTAAACCAGTGTTCTACGCTTCTTTTTTTTTCCTGACTTGCTACATGATTTGTTTTGTGTTGCTGTTAAATCACAAAGCTTCTGCTCTCTTGTTCATTTTTTTTTTTTAAACTGTTTGAGGTAGACACTGACTCACCAAAAAAAAAAAAAAAAAAAAAAAAAAATCCTCTTTTCTACTTAAATACTCTGCCTCCCCAAGGGGTGCTCCCAGGAGCACAGCCCCCTGTTGCTAGTAAATAGAAGGTAATAAATTTGCTTGATGTGTGGGTCAGGCACTTGTTTCATGATAAATGTGGATTTGACATGCATGTTCTGGTGGGCTGAGGTTGAGTGCTTCCTGGTGTGAATGTTGATTGTCTCTTTATTGGCGAGGTTGTTATGTTGGCTGGAAAAGCAGAAAATGAGTATCTTTAAACCCAGTAAAGAGTTGGTGTCTTAGGCAGTGGGTGGTGTGGTGTGGGTGGTATAGGTGCCAGTTTACTGTGATAGCCTGTTTTGTTTAGGTGTAGGTTGTGTTTAAATACGCTTTCATCCCTGATGCGGGTGTAACTTTGCTTTTCTCCATGAAGGGTACTGGCTTGTACAAAATCTTTTTTGATTACCAGGAAAAATACTAGGCTTTCTTTTCATTGTAAGAATATACATGCATCTTAAGGGACAATTTTGAGATGTGCAATTCTCAAGTGTCCTGACAGGCAGCACTTAGTATGGCTTTTTATTGGCCTCTAGCTGTCTAGGAGGCTAAGAGAACACTTACTGCTAATGGGGGGGATGCAAAGCTCTGGAGCAGCAAGAGCAGCTTAGCTTCTTTTTTTATTTTCCTTTATTTAGGTGGGGTGTGTTTTGTTGTTTTGAGGTTTGGTGTTTTTTTTTTTTTAATACAAAGACTGCCTCTGGGTTTGACGCAAGTACAGAAAATTGAGATGATTCAGGCTTAAGCTTGAGTTCATAACCCCATTCATTATACTTGGATGTTGCCTTGGCTTTAGGCTCTTGTTAGGTGCAGTGTGTGTTGCGATACTGAAGAATGGGAGGAGGAGCAGCTGTAAACCCCTGTGGTTATGTTGTATGAGTTAGACTGTTATCCTTTTCCAGAGCATAGCACCTATTGTAAGAATTGTGTGGTACCATTTTTTATCTGCCTGAAAATAGTATTAATTGCTTTCTCCTTGTGTACCAAGTGTTTATAACTCAGTGCTGAACTCAGAAGATGAGGCAGAGTCTGCCTGAAGGGGCAAGCCTCCAAAGACCCAATTCTCCTTTGCTGACTCCAGGAGGAGGAGGAGCAAGCTCCAAGTAGGACACCAACTGTGCAAGTCCAAACACCGTGTGTAGGCTTGCTTTTCTGCCAGTCAACTCGCAGTAGGTTTTGGTGAAGTGTCCAACAGTGCAAAAGTGTGGCTCTAAGGAGCCAAAAGGAAGGATCTGGGGAGAAAGGGGAAGAGGACAAGGAGGGGGAAATGTGTGGAGGAGAGGAACTTCACAGGTGGCAATGGGAAGACATCTGTGAACATGCTGCCATGTGGTACAATATGAAGAATATATTCAGGGTTTGTTTACCCTTAATTCCTGCAGTTATTTAACTAAATTGATGCAAATCCAAGTGTGGATTCGGGTCCGAGCAGAATGAGGTGTATGTGATGTGTCGGCAAATGTGGGTGCTCAGTAAAAGGCTGTGGTTTCCTACATATGTTACTGAAACCAATTTAGTTTATGTATCTTAAAACCCAACCAAACTGGCCTGTATCTTTTAGAATGTTTTCTTCTATTTAATGCTGATGTTGGAATAGATACCCAGTGCCAAAGTGTAAGTGGCTTTAAAAGCCACACTTGATTTGAAACATTCTTGCCTTCAGTGATAAGTGGTAGCTCAACTGAGGAGCGCGGAGTGTGTTGCGCCTGTGCTTAGCGTTCATCCAAAATAGTAAGCTTCATTCGCATAGACCTTTCTGATGTCTGGTTTATGGGAGGATGTTTGCTCTCTTTTTGTGTATCAGAATGACTGAAGAAAAGTGTCAAGTCGGAAAATGTACCTTGGGTACAAAGTAAAAGTCTTTGTTCAGAAAGCTCTCTTAATGACCTTGTGCATAATACTCTACTGAAAGAGGGGGGGAACATAGGTTAGGAATCCTCTATTTACCAGTCCTGAGCTACGCTCGACAGATTTCACAAAATCAAAATGGATAAACTAAGATGATGATGATGATTTTCTATAAGGTTTGGCAGGAAGATTGTAATTGCATCTTCCTCGTTTGTAAGTCTGAACTGAAGCACTGAGCTCTGTCTTTGAGGTTGCAGTCCATGAAAGTAGGAAGGTTGCAAACCTACATCCGTTAATTTCAGCTGGTAACAATGCTTGGCCAGAACTCGGACTGTTTTCCTTGCAGCTCTTCAGATCCCCTAATGATGATTCAGATGCATGCCTGATAGTAAGATGTAATGTGTCATTTGTGCTATAGCGTTTGCCCAGTGTAACTAGTGTATACCAAAAGCAGATGGCTTTCATTCTGCTCTCTCTCTGCATTAAGGATAAGAGGGAGAAAAAAAGGAAGGGGAGGGGAAAGCTTCCTCTTTGCTGTTTGTAGCTCTTCTTCCCCATACCTCCCAAAACGCACATAGATGTACATTGTATTTTAAGTCCTGGAAAAAAATTGACATTTTTACCAAAGATAAAATACAAATACATAATAAACTTATCTTTAAAATAACCTATACAAGCAGAAACTACCAGGCCTTTGAGATTAAAGGCTCAGTCTTGTTTTCTTCTGTGATACAATTGAAAGGGAAAAGGGCTGTGCTTTATATAGACTGGGAATAATCTGAACAGTCCCATGGTGCTTCCTACTGTACTCCACCTACCTTGCATCATAACTTCCTTTCTCATATTTATGGCCAAAAGCCAGTACAATATAAATGGAGTAGTGTGTGCAGTGGGTGAGATGGCAAGAACCTAACTCCATGCATTTGGGTGTGGCCATAGGCAAATACTAAACTTTACTCTGCATTTCTGTTGAACCTAGCTTTATTGAACAGCTGAATATGAAAAGGATTGGGGATAGCAATCATCCCGTGTGCCTGTCTTCTAGTAAGTCTATTATCTTTTGCTTACCTTAATCTTCAGGTACAATAAGTGAGGATGCTGCCTCCTGAAGGGCTGTTTTCAGGTTCTGAGGAACTTGATGTGAAAGAATCACTGAATTACTTTATTATCGTGGTATACTTTGCATTAAGCGGAGACTCGTAACTATGCACCAGCTCAGAATGCTGCTTATCAGAACAGGAAAATGTGCTGTTGTGCAGGCTGTCTTCTGTTGTTTAGAAAGTTGCATCAAGTCAGCAAAAATACCTATTTTAGCAGCTGATTTCTTTATGGCTATCTGGGAAGGTGCAGCATCAGTGTTCCCACTAGGTAAGATGCAAGACTTCCATTTAAAACTCTTTGTTTGGAGGGGTTTTATATTTATCAGGGAAGACTCATTTGTGGTTGATACCATAGGTATCAGGTCGGTGGGTGGAAGCAGTTATTTCTCATTTCTGTCATCTGTACTTGAAATCTGATAGTTAATCTATTCATTCTAAAAATTTTATGTTGCTAGTATTTCAGCTAACTAAAATTAACTTCTAAAAATATGTTTTAGTTCAGGATGTAAATTATATTCTTGTAATTATTTTCCATCCCACACAGTGTTTGAAAAAAGCTATTTCACATAATTGTCAAATATATTTTCTGTATTGATGTATATTGCTGCTGTGTAACCACACTGTGTAGAAAAGTCATTGAAGGGCGTGCTATGAGCTCCTTTTTGGAGGCTTGTTTATACAGCACATTGGGTGTACATGCTTTCCATGTTGTAGGAAGATACATTGTCTCTGTTGAAACATTCGCAGTGTAATTTAATAGGTATAACTCGGATAACAGTAGAGAGAATATTACTGCAAAGCATTGCATTATTAACCTTAAGAATGACTTCCAATGCCTCCTTAAAAATGAGAGCTAAGAAAATTTGTTACACAAGCTAAGACCATTACTTAGCTGTCTTACGGAAATGTAAAAACTCCCAACACTAGTATTGTGTGGTTCAAGGGTATTGAGTTTTGGTCTAAAATGCAGAGAATATGGAAGGTGGTACAGAATTATATTATGAGCTCTAATGCAAAGTAATGAAATAAACGACTATTTCGAGAGGCAGTGTGCTTGTTTGGCTACCAAATAATGTCCTTGTCTCTGTTGTTGCCTTCTTGTATGCCTCAAGTTTCCCTGTCTGTAAAGTAGGAAACGGCTTGCTTGTGTCACAGCTTCCTGGTCATAAGATGCTTTGAAGATGAAAAATGCTATGTGAATAGATGCCACAGTTTGTGTTGTATATTATATGCTGTACAGGAAGACTGCATAAAGTTAGAAGACTGCATAAAGTTAGGAATTCAGCAAATAGTGAAAACCAGGGTTAAGTTTGTTTGTTTGTGGGTTTTTTTGTTTGTTTGTTTTAATAAATTCTCTACTTGATTATAATATTTTATAAAGGACTGAGTTTTGCCCTGGAAGATTGTTGTCTGTTGTTGAAATTTTATGATTTGAATTAGATCTTTCACTAGAAACTGTTGGGGGAAAAAAAAGTGTGTTCATCGTTTAAAGTTGGGTAGTTTCAGGGATTAATGAAGTCCTTGTATTTTAATTTACATCATGCACAATAATAGAGTTTTCCCCTGAATACTTGCATCCTGAATAATTGAGTATTAGTAGTATATTAATTAGAAAATGTCCAATTTAACAGCCTTTTAATACCCAAGATGTGTGATACCAGTTTCATAATAAGTAAAGAGTAAAAGAAGTCTGATCCTTACAGAAACACCATCAAAGCTGAAAAGTAAATTGCATTTCTATTTTTCCCCCCTTTTAATCAATAATTGAGGTCTTCTGATCTAAAGAGAAGATTGATATCAGGTCTTTGATAATAAACAATATCTCATTGGATGAATGTAAATTGTAAGGAATGTGTTTGCTCAGGTTTGTATTCCAGACAGGTTTGGAAGCTGTTTTGGGGGGTTTTTTTAGTATAACAGAGCAGGAGCCAAAATGTAGTGTGGTCATAGCCTAGCACTTTTGTAGAACTAGTTATTCTTAAATATTTTACTTTCAGTTGAAGAAAACTTATTTACAGGTAAGTTGAGACCTGTTATGTCGTATTTAATATCAGTGCAATTGTATGAAATGATCCTGTTGGTGGGCTTAGCAACAAATGGATCAGATTTGTGGGCAAATGTAAGGCTGTTTGGGACTGACGTGCAGAAGAGAGATGGAAGATTATGAAGTTGGGTGTGATGCCGCCTTGCTTTAATTGATGCCGCCTTCTCTCCTCCTGTTTGTTTGCTTTTTTGCTACATTCTCTTCCTGTTCCGGGGTGTGTTACAGTCCAGACTTAGTGGCTGTAGTTGGAGGTGATGCATAAGTAACATGGTTTGGAACAAAATGATATATTTCGTGCTGAGAGGACTCAAAGTTGTAATTCATACCAATTTGGATTTTCTTAGATTTGTGTCTCAAGTGGCAGGCTTTTTTGAGACATAAAGTCCTTTGTTTGGTACTCTGTTTTGCCATTCAGTTGTTTATAAGTCATATGTCAGAGTCCTTCCTTGCAAAAACTATCTCTTGCTTTAGCTCATGTGTCCTTGGTAATCCCTTTGATGCCCTTGGTGCATTCGATCGAACTGCCTCATTTGGTGGCTCCATAACTGCAAACTTTTATTTTCTAAGCTGTAGCAGAGTCAGCTGAAATCTGTGATGTGATTTTAAAAGGAACTGCTTCAGTAGGTACACAACACATCCCTGGTTTCTTGCAAGTATGCCACAGTACTGGAATGCTTTTACATTTTAAAGCTCTTCAGTACCCGCAAACAGTGAGTACATCTTGGTGGTGGGGAATGAAGGGGAAATCTTTAGTTTAGAACTTAGGGACCTGAGTCCTGTTTAAAAGTGCTCAGCCTGTATGTTGGGCATTCCGAAAACTGAATCTTTAAAAGTCTAAGAGAGGAAAAAAACCCTCATCCAAGGTTATATGGAATTGTCAGATATTTCAGTATTTGCTTGGATGCTGTCTTTAAAAGTAGTGCAAGGTCTGACTGAGATTTGTCATCCTCTCTTTTTTTTATCAACTCTTTCACTTACGCCTAGCTTGAAACTGAATTTTTTGCATGTTGTTTCTTCTTTTTTCCTTCTATCTTAACTCCTCAATGCCTGTATGTAACTGTCGTAACATCTTCGGTTTCAGGGAGGAGTAAAAGACCGCTTTATGCTCTAGCTTGATGCAGTCTACAGGATTCAAACTGCTGAACAAGGTGTCATGAGAGTATTCCTGTTTCCTTTGTTTTACGCTGCTGCGCAGTGATCAAACAGCAATATAAACTAGCTGGTAGGGTAGTTAATAAATGTTGCATTTGAACCATTCCCAGCGGAAGGATCACTTCTTGGGATCCTAATGTGAGGTGGTGCAAGCAACAGCAGTCACTGACGGATACGAGCAGCGCCAAGAAGCCATAGCGGGCTTCTGGTTCACACCAGCCTTCTTTACCTTTCCCAACTCTCTCTGGGGAGAGGGACATCTCTCTGATGGATGCTCCCTGGTCAGTGCTTGCCCTAGGCTCTGATGCGGCCAAGTGGGGAGCAGGCTACCCCAGGGGACCTCGCAAATGTGCAGGCAGTGGAGCAGGCAGGGCTAGCGCCTTGCCTCTCTCCTGCAAGGTAGTAAATGTGACCACCATTTGGGTGGGAGAGGAGGGATACAACTACTTAGAGGACTTCTGAATCATCTCAGCATTGTTGTTGCATCTAAGGGGAAGTGGGATGAGGTAACTGTGAAGGTCATGTTAATTTTGTAGCCTTTTAGTTCCTTCAGACTTGTAACACTGAGGTATTCTTTTAAGGAACTTGCAGAGTTTGGTTGCTTTTTTTTCCTCCAGTTCATAGAATATGTGGGATAGAGGTAATGCAGACGCTACCAAGTCTCAGAAATGGCCCCCACACACCAGGTTTGAGTGCTCTTGGCTTAATGTATTAGTAATTATCCTGAGCATTGTGGATAGAAATGGCAACTCGTGATCCTTCCTGTGTAGTTGTCTGTATTGGTAAATCCTAAGGATTAACAACTGGATATAAACAGGCACACTGAAGAGTGAACAGCCCTGTTAGGGTCAAATTAGGTCTGCTTTGTGTATAATGCCATGTTTTTTATAATTTTCTCTTAATGCCCATCTGTGAGCTCATATTTTAAAACCAACAAATGTTACTGCAGATACACAGCCTGTGCGATTTTAATGTTGCTCTGAATACGAGGTTGTACAGCATTAAATGTGAAATGTTGATGTGTTTTACATACCTATATAACCCTGCTCTACAGCTATTTGGGAGCCTCTTTTTTTATTTTACACTTTTCTGCCCCAATTTTTGTGATGAAGTGATATCCTTACCTGGTTGCACGTGGCATCCCTCACTGTCAGTCTCCTCTAGAAACACTACATCCAAAAGGTAGCATGTTCAGTGACAAAAGATTAAAGCTGAGTATCAGAGTTCCTGGTTGGAAAGCTTTGTCTCTTAATTTAGGTCAGTACTTCAATGCACTGTGCTGTAAACAGTGCAATGGTTGCGCCTGTCTTCGCTATGTAATGAGTGGATGTAGTAAGCTGATCCTACCTGACTGCCTGCCCCACAGCTTTGGTCCACACAAAGCATACCAGAGAGGGAGCAGGGTTAACACGAATTCCCTGCCACCCATGGGCGATCAGCTGTGACCCCGGCCTTGATTCAAGCTAAAATCTTGAAGTGCTGGGTGTTCTGCTCCATCTGCCTGCCTGCCCTCCAAGGGATTCACCAGCTTCCATCGGTCAGTAACTGGAATTTTGTTGCTGCCTTTGCATTTTCCACCTTTTCTCTCCTAATTTCTCTCCTTACAAGCTCCAAGTGTGTGTGTGTTTGGTTTTTTGCCATAATGTGACAACGAAATGGTTGGGGCATCTGAACATTTTCCTAAGGATTACAGACAGTTTTGAGCTCTCTTTCACCAGGCTTTTTTTGCTCTGTGAATATGTGTAGAAGGTCTTTAGGAACTTATCAGAAATGTTGTCTTGGGGAGCTGGGCAAAACCAGAGATCAGAAACTGGTGCTAAATCTGGTGCAGTGCCAGGGCCCGAAATATTATTTGCAAGTGTTTATACTGCCACAAGTGGGACAAATACTTATACTCTGTATAACAAGACATGCTGTGTGTGGAATGTTTTTGTAGAAGTTTTTAAAAGAATAAAGACAGCTTCTCTCATAGGGGTGGAGGGGCTCTCAGCACTTGAAGAGCCCTGAAAAGCCTTTGGAGATGTTAGGGATGTGTGTGTGCATGGTTCTGTTCTGGGGGAATCTCCAAGAGGGGGTTCCTAAAACTGTGAAGAAGATGAGGCTAAATTTCACTTTGAAGTGGCATCAAAAATACTTGTTCCAGAGTATTCACACAGTGTGAACACAGATTGCTGCATGTGACTAGCAGCCATTTGATACTGAAGTTGAGAATAGGTCTCAGAAGAGAATTGATGTAAATTTTTAGCTAGGAGATAAGCTTTGATAGCAGTTTAATATTAATAGCATATAGCGAGGTGGTGTTCAGAGGCAGTAATCATCAATATTTTCTATCAAATAAGGCAACTAATTCTTAAAATGCTCATTTTCTAGTTGTGGCAGGAAAGACATGAGCAAGAATAATGTCTAGCTGTGTGGTGTGTTTGTACAGAATAATAACCAAAGATCAAGGATCCTTCTGCAGCTGTGAAGAGGTAGCCAAGTAAAATATCCTTGCTTTCCTGTGAATGGTGTTTGGGGGGAACCTTGTATTCAGACTGAGACTAAGGGCGTAGCAAGTCAACTTGTGTTTCTAAGAAACCTTCCGATGAAATGTGTTATGGAAATGCAAATTATGTTTCCACTTCACTGCCTATGTAGTAAGCTCCAGTCTTTTTTTTTTTTTTCCCCAGATGTAATTGCCATTGTTTTTCACTGTAAAGAATATTTCTGAACTCTAGATGACTGTTTTTCCTGCTGTGTCAAATGGGTGCAGTATATACGTATAGTAAGGTGGGCGGAGTTCTGGCACATCACCAGAGAGAAGGAAGGAGCAGTAGGACCAGATTTAAAACCAAACAATTCTCCAGCAATGTAATTCAGTTGAGCAGAGAATTACTTCCATAGTGTCTTACTTGCTTGTACCTTAAAAAGAAGTTTGGTTTTGTTTTGCATTCTGTATGCACAGTAGTTAACAAATGATACAATTGTGTTGAAAATAATGCATTTAATGAGAGGATTGTGACTCTGATGTGCAGTCTGGCTTTGTGTTATAAAGTAACTGTGTGCTCTTGCCTTTGTCTTTTCCAGATGTTTCTGACAGTGTACCTCAGTAACAATGAGCAGCACTTCACTGAGGTGCCAGTCACCCCTGAAACGACCTGCAGAGATGTGGTGGAGCTGTGCAAGGAGCCTGGTGAGACTGAGTGCCACCTGGCTGAAGTGTGGTGTGGCTCAGGTAGGTTAGGCTTGCACTTTGTAAATTACTGGGCATTCACTACTTCTAATAAGGTAGTGCACAGAGACCTTGACAGATGTGGTCCTGTCCCACAGGGTTTCTGCCTTAGTTTTGTTAATATCTTCATCAGACCTGCTGTGTGATAATGCATCTACAGAAAGGCTCGCACATGCAAAAATGAGTTAAAAGAATGGGAATCAAGCATGCAGGATGTTCTTCTGTGTATGCAGCTCTTCTCTGACTCAAATGAGTCTCTGAAGGGTGTGGGGGAGTTGTTTTCTCTTCCTTCTTCTCCCCACAGTGGGATCCGAGTGGCCTGTGTGAGGTTTTTGAAGTAGCAAGTTGTTGTGGTTTAACCCCACCCAGGAACTAAGCACCACACAGCCACTCACTCACTTTCCCCCCACCCAGTGGGTTGGGGGAGAGTTGGGGGGAAAAAAGTAAAACTTGTGGGTTGAGATAAGAACAGATTAATAGAACAGAAAGGAAGAAACTAGTAATGATAATAATAACAATAATAAAATGACAATAATAATAATAAAATAATTGGAATATACAGAACAAGTGATGCACAATGCAATTGCTCACCACTCGCTGACGGATGCCCAGTTAGTTCCTGAGCAGCGATCCCTCCCAGGCCAACTCCCCCCAGTTTATATACTGGGCATGATGTCACGTGGTATGGAATACCCCTTTGGCCAGTTTGGGTCAGCTGCCCTGGCTGTGTCCCCTCCCAACTTCTTGTGCCCCTCCAGCCTTCTTGATGGCTGGGCATGAGAAGCTGAAAAATCCTTGACTTGGTCTAAACACTACTTAGCAACAACTGAAAACATCAGTGTGTTATCAACATTCTCTCATACTGAACCCAAAACAACACTGTACCAGCTACTAGGAAGAAAATTAACTCTATCCCAGCCAAAACCAGGACATAAGTATCAATAGTTCTGTGACCCAGTCAGAATAATTTCTTCAACCCCATAGCCATTTTCACTTGCAGTGACAAAGGAAAACTTCCTTTTTCTGATGACATTGTTGTTCCTGATTGTGTTAATTGAGTTTGGAAGGGGTGTTACCAGAAGTAGTAGGAGTTACCTGATGTGAAGTGCTCTAAAGAAGGTGTGTGGTGGGTGGGAGAGAGGATGTAGAAACTACTTTTGACCATCCCCTGTCCTTTTAAGCCTGTGGAAGGGGGTTTTTATGTGTGTGGCTTGTTATGGCTTTTGTTCCTCCTTCTATGTTCTTGCTGATTTTCCCTAGCTTGCAGTGCTACACTGGAACTGGAGAACATGTCAACAACCGAATCAAAAGCTAAAGTGTGGCTAACTTTTCATGGCTTAAATGGGAAAGGACTCTTGACTATCTCCTGTCTCTATGGTACTCATTAGATACTGGTAACCATCCAGAGGCATAAAATAGATGCATCAGGACACGACTTTAAGTCATGAAAAATAATGATATTGGATCCAACTTTTTTGAGATGCTTCAACAAAATTATAGAGAATCAGATGATAAGAGCTTATGTTCCTGTCTTCCTCTGCTGTTGGCTCTGGCTCATACCTGTTCAAAGAAGTCTTTGGTGAGCTGGATGTTTGTTTAATAGCATGAGATACCTGAGTTCTCTCTTGACTTTTAGCCCCTTCTGACAGAGATGTAATGTTTCTGATATTTCTAAGTTCAAAAAAAATGCAACAGAAATTTTTTTCTTCTCCTTAGAAAAGAAAGCATCTTCTCTTTATAAATGATAGTCAAATAAAATCACCAATCCAGCAGGGAAAGATCTTTTAGGAAAGTGTTTTTATTGTACATCTTTGTCCAACTCTGTCTAAATCAACACACTACCAAAGTCTACAGTGAAAGACTGTAGGTTTAGGTAAAACCGCTGAATTTATAGTTAGCCTTAGACCCACACCCTGTTGAAGAGCACAGGTTGTGATGGTAAGGGACAGGGTTCTCCTATTGTTACCAAAGTTGGAGCCCTGCTAGAGTGGGCAGCTCTTCTCCTTGTGTTTCCTGAACCTGGATTCTTGATTGGATTTTGAGATGTTGAGGTAGAGTATGCTAGAAAGGTTAGCAAGATTGTCCTGAAATCAAGGGAGAGCACTTATACCGAGAGCCAAGTGAAGTCTGCCAGTCCTTAGTGTCCAAATGGTCTTGCTAAACTGAAAAGTAAACTTCTGGCTGAGTGGGACCATATAATACATGGAGGTTTATTTGTAAAATCAACTTGTCAGCTTCTCTGGTACTCAAGGAGATGTAAGAAAATAATCTGGATACAGAAACATAAAGTGAAGCAGAGAATTTTTTCTGAGATAGTCTTTGTAAGGACATCATGAGATACCACGAGAATGGTTATCTAAATGTTACTTGCACAGCTATTGTCATAAGACAGAGGAAAAAAAAAAAAGTATTGTCCATTTATACAGTGAAAACCTTGACAATTGTTTTAGAAACCAAATTACTTTGTTCCCTTCACTGATCCTATCATATTTACTAATTATTTACTTCCATATACAAACATTGGTGTGTATATAAAACTGTATACAGTTTCAGATTGTACTTGGTAATAAAAAATGCAGTAGTCTCAAATCATGTAACATTAAAAGACTTGAGTACTGGATGAAGTACGTGCATGTTGTTTTGGATAAAATACATCCTTTCTTAAGCGTCTGTATAACATCCAGTAGCAACCATTTGCAAGATATGTTTTCATGCATATCTTGGATTTCGGGTGGGGGGTGCAGGGATGGAGAGAAATACTTTTAGCTTTTGCCTAATCTCATTTTAGATGTCAGCAAAGTTCACTATCTTGTTTTGCCAAGGTATGCCATGACTTCTATTTTGTTTGTGTTTTACACTGAACAAATTAAACTTTATTTTAAAACAAACATGGTGCATGGCAGCTAACTTTCTGGGGTAGAAACAAAAGATTTATGTTGGAAAATGACTTCTCAGACTTCAATTACTGAGATCCTTCTTAGATCACTGGTGTGTCTCTCTTTCTGACGCTTGCTCAGGAATTTTAGCTTCTGTTGTCAGACCTTATTAAGTGTACTTTGAAAGATTGCTGCAAGTGCGCTTGAGGCACTCTGCTCCCTGAAGGGGGCAAGTTTACTGCTCCCTGTCCTCCCAGTTTTACTTGAAATTTGATGAGTATCAGGGCAAAATTTCTTGATCTTCCTATTATTGCCAGAATTCTGTTAGGTGACTGCCTTGGCCACTGTGGAAAGCAGTCAAAAGGTGTGTGCGTGTATAAAGATTTTTTTTTTTTTTCCTTTGAGACAGGGAATAAAAAAATGAAGTCCGATTGTTTGTCCTTTCTTCTTGAGCTTTCCAAATGTAGTTTTGTTTGGTATTTGAAATCTCTTTGACCTTCCTTTGAAGTCACTGAGTGGTATTAACAGAATCCTTGTGTAAAGGGCATCTCCCTTGATTATAGAGTTTCAGTTGAAGTATTGCCGAGCTGCTAGAAATCTGTCTTATAAACCTGCTGTATATTCTTTAAGATGGAAATCTGACAGTGGTACTGTTGTTTTTTTGTTTTTGCCTTTTTTTTTCCTTGAATTAAGGTTTAGTAGATGAAGAGCTTATTTAGCTGTCTAGACAAGTAACCGCCGAGAGACTGCTTTTTCTGTAACAGTGACCTACTTGCTTATTCTGTAAAGCTAATCTCTTTTGACAATGACTCCAGAAATTTTCCTTCCTAGATTGCTTGAGCGCAGCTGCAGCATTTTCATTTAAAGGAACACTTTTATGTTGAAAAGAGCTTTTCACGTGCTGGAAACATGTTGGTAGCTCCTTGTCTTATGAAACTGAAAACATTTATACTTAACACCAACAATTTTTCTCCTGAAATTATTATTCCATATTAAGATAGTGACTTTGAAAGACCCTCCATTGAATATGAATGAACTACTCTCTGATTTCTCCCCTCTCCCCTCCAAACATCCAACAAAAGCAATGTCAGGAAAAACAAAACTGGTGCAAAAGTGGGGGTATTTAATTTCAGTATTTGTCTGCTTGTCTTATTTCTCAGGCCAGGAACAATATATTCTGTTTGTCTGGCACCCAGTGCAAATGGATCTAACCTGATCGTGAGTCTCAGATGTTGTCATAAGATACTATGACAGTATCCTGACTGCAGAAAGTTGACTACTATAATGTATTGACCATATATTTGCCATCACTTTTAACATAGGTGTAAAAATGTATGGTAAAATGTCTAGAATAACAAAAGCAATTGCTTCTATGTAAATATTTAGAGGCCAATAAGTAATTCTAATTATATAGTCTCTGTGAATGCTCAGCTATGAAGTGTGTAAAATTTGGAAGAACAGCAGTACAGAAAGGGAGGAGTACTGGTAAATGAAGGCAGTAGATAAAGACTCCCACTGGATTTTTGCAATATCAAAAGGCAACAAGTAAGGCTTAAAAATTGGAAATGTGACTGAATCTTGAACTTGGGAACAAGAGCAGGAAAAGAAATTCAGTGGACCTGTGCATGTAACTTTTTAAGAAATCTCATCTTAACTGTCTGAAAAGAATAGCAAATTCTTATTGGAGTTCCTTTTCTTTTCTCTTTCTTTTCTTTGAGCCATGAATCCAAAATAGTTTGGCTTTTCCAGGTTTATCAGAAGCACAGCTTTTGAAACACCTGTATTCTGAACTTCATCAAATTTGCTGTCTGAGAGAGTGAGCTGGATCTATGGCTGACAGGAGCTAGAGGAGAACACTTGAAGTGACAGGAGCTGTGATGGCTTGCTGAGGATCAAGCCTGTTGAGTACTGCGTAGGAGCCTCTTCAGGGTATTGAGTGCTTCTGCCTGAGCTTGAATGCAAGGCCTGCAATCTGGCATTTGATCGCAATCCTTAGGAAGCAGTAAGAGAAGAATTCTTCTTGTCTGAGAGTTTATCTTTGCATCTCTCTTATTTCTCATTGGAATAGGAGTAGGAATCGAGGCAGGGGAGCCCTTGAGGAGGGGGTGGGAATGACTAAGAAATAAGTTTGTCTGAGGTTCCGCAGAAGTGGAGCAAAAAGGTATGCCAGCACATTTCCTGTGGTGGTGAGTGGGTGAGATGATTTGCAAATACAAAACTTAAGGCACTAGAGCTGAAAGCTCTGAATTGCTTGTTTGCTTCCCCTTGGGCTGTGACAGTGCCTCAGCTTCTCCCTTTGGGGACTGACTTTTAAAGGACCATATCTACTTTTCAGAGGTGTTGGTTTAATTTCAGAAGCAAGGAGTGGTACAGTGCCTTCCTAAGGGAAAGTTAGAAGTGCTTTGGATGAGGGCAAGGGTTACATGCACACACTGTACCCAAGTAATAAAAGGTGTTCAGGTGAAAGATGATGGACAGACTTTTTTTTTTTGTTTTGGTATGTGCCCAAGCTACATAGGAATGTAATAGTCAACTGGCTTTTTACTCTTTCAGAACGTCCCATAGCTGATAATGAACGGATGCTGGATATTTTGCAGCGCTTTGGAATGCAGAGAAGTGAGGTTCGTTTCTTTCTTCGGCATGAACGCTCTCCCTGCCGGGAAGCAGGTAGGTGTTGATCTTAGCTGGTCCATTTGTCTAAGTTTCATTTCATTCCTCAAGGTTAAGGAAACAGCTTGTGTGTGTTATTTATTAATATTGGTAGTCAGTATGGTATTGCAGCCCTCTTTGGTCTGGCCGTTATTTTCTTACGAATAGAGAATGCTAGTAACAGAAAACTTGTTCATTTTAGTAAATACCTCATCCTTCCTTGCCAGATCTGGGGACTTTAAATCCAAATTGGAACTTTTGCAGGTTTTCTAGAGCTGGTCGTCACCAAAGCATCCAAGCGCATCCTGTATTAAATATATTAGCCACAGCTAAATACCTAGAGATCTGTGATGGTCTCTTCTTTTAAATCTACTAACCAAACCGTTGTCCAGTAACGTAACTTATTATTTGGGCTTAGGATGTTTCACCTGGATAGTACTTTACCAGGGTGATAAACTTAGCATACTTGTCAAAAGGTGGAGTTCTTTGATGTTTCTCCCACAATCTACACTTTCATATTAGTTTCAGGAATAGCATTAAATTAACTGCCTAGTCACGTTCTCTGAGAACGTAATATCTATGCATTGTAAATCTAAATATGAAACCTATAAAGAAAATGACTTTTTGCTTTTCAAGGTTTTTCTGTGCATCTCATGTTAATCTCTTCAGTAGAATCCGTAACACTTTCACCTTTAAATCAGTCTTCTTCCTCCCCTTTTTCTGTTTTCATCCTTGGTAATCTTCCTTGGTGTTGGAAATACCACATTTGTGTTAAGTGGCATTGTACCCAGCGTATTTTAAAATGGCTAAATGTATCTTGATGTTTGAAATGTGTAATGATGATAGAATGAGTACATGAAAAGTTAAAGCTGTGCTATTTCTACCTACCAAGGATCTTACAGTGCAGCTTAGTTGTCACACTGTAATTTTTCAAGTCCAGAGTGCTCATAGTATAAGGATTATTGGCATTTTATTGGCCACGGCATTGCTAAGCAATATGTTTGAGGAAGAGCAAATGAATAGTTAGGAGGTCTGCAGTTAGTCTTGCAAGAACATGCTCTTGAAATGGGTATCAAGTGATACCTAAGAATACCTAAGAAGTGAACAGAGATGGTTTCATCCTGTAGTACATGTGTGTCCTACAGGGAAATGAGCGAGCTTGGTCTTTGGCATCTGAACACCATTTGTACATAATTTGATGGAAACATTAAAGTAGGATTCTAGTTAAGTAGCATCTTTACTGTCACAATGACTGCCAGGAAAAAAAAAATTGTGCTTTTAAACTTTGTTATGTGCAAATAATCAGCTGTAGATTAAGTGGTGCAGCTTTCATGATAGGTGACTAACCTTTAACTGTTGTTATTCATATTCTCTGTGAGACAGTTGACAAAGGCAAACCAGAACATCTAGGTGCTGGTTTTAAGACACTGTGATCTAAATGCCTCACTGAATTAACCAGATATTTTTGTGTCATTTGTAGAGGGGAACATGGTTTTGTGACTATTCATCTGTAATGCAGACTTACTAGGGGGCTGTTGGCCACGGGAGAAATATTGAAATGGCATACTGTTGGTTAAGCTTTTTTGATTGTCTGTGTTTAAACAGTCTTATATCTCAAAATAAATGTTGCCATTGAACAGCAGTCTCACAAAAATATCTTGTGTCATCAGTCAGGTTTCTCTAAGTGGCAAGAGCATGGGAAGAACAGTTGTTCAGATTCTAAAACAAAATGATTGTACTGTTTCCCCTTTTGTATTGAATGCTATGTCTAAAGGGATAAGAAAAATCCTAAAATACCTTACCGTCTTTGACTGTCCTGTATTTCTTCTAGGGACTGGCCAAAGGTCTCAAGATCCAGCCTTAAAAAGAAATGGTGTGAAAGTGCCTGGTGATCGAAGAATAGAGAATGGAGTAAGTGCTTGATGCAGCGGCCAGTATAGTGAAAATGGGGGCTTCCCTTCCTTTGAGATACTGGTGCAAATCCTACCCTGGAAACTAAGAGGCTATTTTGGAGAGATCTCTAATGACTGCTGTAAAACAGACACAAAGCCTCTAACAATTATCACCCTTGATTTTAGTTCTTAAGATGTCTCTGAGGTCCACTGGTTGCCATATCTGTGTTTGCTGCTCTGAGATTACCCATACAAATTCAGCATACTTTCCCTTTTTTACTCCCATTGAAAATTTTCTCTTGTTTTCCTTCAGTTCATTAGTAATTTCATGTTCAGTTTTGTGCCAGAGATCCCTTAGTTCCAGATTTCAAGTTGAGACCAGTTAGTGTTTCAGCATTGAATCCACTGTCTGTCATTTTTTCTTGGTCCAGAAGATATAATTATGGATATAAGATTGAATCTAGGTTCAGGAAACAGATGTGAACAGGTAACTCATGTAATAATAATGCTACCTTTGAGGGTGGTGGGTTTTTTCCCCCGCTATATTTAAACTTTGTTTTCTTTAACTTGCATTGAAGTGCTTTGAATTGAATTTGAACGGTACACCTACGACCACAGATCAATCCTGCTGTGTGCTGAGCATTCTGGGCTCAGTCAGTCAAAGCTGATTCATGCTGAGCTTAATTATAAAGGGCTCTGAAATGCCTCTTTAAAATGCTGCTGAGATTTTGCTAGAAATATTAATGTTTCAAGAGATGTCAACTTGTGTGTGTTGCTGGTATGGCTACACGTGTGTATGAGCTTACAACTATTTATTCTTTTGCCATGGAAATATGCCATTTCTTTCTAATTATTTTACTGGATACTCAGTTTTTGTTATTATTTTTTTAAAGACCTTTATCATACTTTTCTGCAGTAGCTCTATGAAGTTGCATGCTAGCCAAATTAAAAATTCTAGACTTAGCATGCTTTGGATTTTCTTTGACAGGTCAGTGCTCCAAGGATGGATATGACACTGGCTGAACTTCAGGAAATGGCATCACGCCAGCAGCAACAAATTGAGGCTCAACAGCAAATGCTGGCTAACAAGGTGAGTTTGGAATGAGATTGTTTACAGCCAGGAACAAAGGTAGTAAGAGTCACATGAGGTGGAGGGAGGGTTGGGGATTTGTATTTTTTTTTTTTCACCTCTTGTAAACAGAGGGCTCCCTTTTTTTGGCTCCCTCTTTTTTAATTTGAAAGTCAACGTATGCAAATATCTAGCAGTAAAACATTAAAATAATGCCAGTGATATAAGTGACCGTATAGCTTACTGAAAGGATAGAGCATATAACATTAAGATATTGTCATTCACCCTGGTGGCTCTGCCAGCCCTATTTGTGTTCTGTGTCGTGACCAGCCATTCACCGGTTTGATCACCGAACAATGCTTTTGTCTCTGGATATAATGCTGTCCTGTAATGATATCTTGCTTTCTCCTGACAGAGTTCAGTGTGCCTGGTTTCCTGGGGCAGCTGTCTGGGAAAGATGGCATGTATGTGATAAAAGTAACTAAGAGAATGATTTATAAAATGTTTGCTGAACAATAACAGAAAAGCTAATGAAAGCACACAGGGTGCTCCTAGAATTGTTTAGGGGAAAAAATACTCTGAATGACTCCTCAGAATGGTGGCATGGATTTCATATTTGACTTAAGTGTTGTACACACTACTCTTGAAAATACTGTAGAAAATGCTGCTTTTTGCAAAGAATCGTTAAATGCAAGTCCATCCTGAAGAGCACTCAGCTGTTTGGATGGTTGAGTTCCCATGCCTTTCAGAATGTGCTCTACAGGGGGAGGCGGCTGCTCTGGGGCTCTTGTCTTGCTACTCTTCCTCTGTCAGAAGCCCCGTCTCACTCTCCTTTCAAGGTAGCTTGAGTTCTAGCACCCACCCCATGTTTAGCATCTTGTTTGGGTCCCTTGGCTTTCAGTAGGTGTATCTTGGGGGACTGCTTCAAACTATGGCTTTGTAATGGTTCTGAAGCACCTGCAAAGTGGTACTATGGCCTGTCAAAATAGCAAATAAAACTTTATTTCTGTTTTATGGTAAGAACTGGTATGAAGAAGATGCAAATATAAATATAAGAAATCAGTCAATCAGCGAAGCGATTAGTTTTCACTTGATCTTTAGCAGCACAGTTAATACCTATCCTGCTCAGATTAATTTGTCAAGGTAGAATGTTGCCCTCTTGGTTCCAAATGACAGGTGAGTGTTTCATATAAAAGCGGAGCCTGAACTCTCATAACTTTTGGTGGTTTCACTCACAGGTGGCAGTAATAGACCTTGGTCTTATAAATAGCAATAACACTGTAGTCACTGTCTATATGAAACCAGATATAGGAACATTATATATATATATATATATTTACTACATTACTATAAAGGGAATTGTACAAGATTTAAAAAAAAAAAAAAAAAAAGAGTTTGAGACTGGATAGCTACCCATACAGGTAGGTGTCTGCTGCCTGTGGTTTGCAGGAGAGTAGCCTTGTGGGTGTCCCATGGGAGAGTTTTTCATTTAACATTGTCTCCCTGAAAGGGCATTTAGGAAACCAGGTTTGCTCCAAAGAGAGGCTTTCCATTGCCTCTTTTCTGCCTTCTGAAATCAGATGCAATATTAAAAATAGATTCTGAGGGGGAAAAATACACTTTCTTTTTAGACATGAGCTGTATTATCTATTTTTTGACATTTTCCTGTGTGGGATTGACTCTAAACTAGTGCATACACTGCAGGTGCTGCCTGGCTTTCTCCGGAAGGCAAGCTCACGCTTTTGCTCTTCCTTTTTTATTCAAAGTGCACAAGAGTCCCTGTTCTAAATATGAGTGGTGATTTTTTTCAAGGAAGTGTTGAGTTCTAATGTTAGTAAGCAGTGGTAGTCTTGGCTGTTAGTGGGTGCTTGGGAAAGTCTTAGTAGTTCACCTACCTCTGGAACAACCTATCATCTCCAGAACTAGAAGCCATGTGTAATGGCCAGTGATTTAAAGGAAGTCTCTATAAGTGATATAGTGGTTTCTTTTAGCTCTAAACTATAGACATCTGTATATGGAAGCTGATAGCACACCATTTTACTCTTATACTCTTGGAGAGGCAGAAGGATCCTCTCCACAGAGATGATGTCTGTTGTATAAATGGGAGCCAGGTCACTGTGGAGGTTTTCCCATGTCTTGAATCATCCTCTGTTGTGATAGCAGTGATCACTACCAGGAAATTGTAAATTTTGAGAGCTTTGGTATGCAGTGATTCCCCTATCTTAAGTAGGTTCTCGCAGAACTAATAAAAATACAAAGAGTGATGAAAATTATCAATAATTTATGGAATACCTTCTGTATAAAGAATGTCTAATATATTCCAGCATGACTTACAGTTGCTTAAAATGTGACATATGATAGAGATCTGTAAAGTACAAGCAGCATGGAAAAGGTAGAGGGAAAATAATCATTAGCCCTTGCAACTCGAGAGCCAAGTAGTGATCAAATGAAATTGGCAAATTTCATGGAACATGAATGCTAAATCTTTCGTAGGCTTCAAAGGGTTTTGAGCAATTTCATGAAAGAAAAATTTACCAAGGGGTGTTAGACACGGATACCACCTCTGTTTCCGTAGGTTTTTGTACTACAGAATGGTTGTACCTGGAGGATTGTATTGGGACAGAATCAGTACATGTTTGCTCTGTTCTCTCAGACTTCCCTTGACAGTGTGAAGTCGGTATACTGGCCTAAAGCTGATCTGAGCTGCTGTGGCAATTGTTTTTAAGTTTTGAGACTGTTTTTGTCAGTACCTTACCATAAGTTCATGTTAAAAAAAAAAAAAAAAAAAAAAAAAATTCCTTGTCTTGACTGCAGGAACAACGTCTGAAATTCCTGAAACAGCAAGATCAGCGCCAGCAACAGCAAGCTGCTGAACAGGAAAAACTGAAGCGATTAAAGGAAATTGCTGAGAATCAGGAAGCCAAACTTAAGAAAGTGAGAGCACTGAAAGGCCATGTGGAGCAAAAAAGACTCAGCAATGGGAAATTAGGTGAGTTGCTGCTTGGGGAAAGTAGCCTGTGATTTTTCATGAAGTGTGGTTCTTGGAGCTCTAAAATTTCTGGTGATTTCAGTGATTCAGAGGCAGCATTTACAGTGTTCCAGGAAATGTTAATCTTAACAATTTCACATCTTGTATTTACCAGGAAGACTCCTGAATTACCTAGAACAAAATATATTTTTCTTACTGTATTTTAAAATATCCCATAAGGGCACCCTGTGTTTTGAGCCTAGCATATCTGCTTTTTAATTACAGAGTAGGTTTTTTCCTTGCTATACCTTTGTGTACCACAGTAACTTTTTCCATCCTTGATGCTAATACCCCACACATTTAGAGTGTTATTTTCTTGGCCTGTAACAAAGCTTGGCCTGATAGCCACATTGCCTCTTATGCAAGAGGTAACTTAATGGCCAAAGTGGCTGAGTATTTTCTTTTTAATTATGGAAATCTGACTAGTGTCTGGCTTGCTACTGTGCTAGTTGGGTGCTTGCAGTTCAGCATGTTGATGCAACATTAAATATTTATTTCAGACTTCATATCAACACACATTCTTCTGCCTACCTTTTCACCCTAACTCTGTATTTATTGGACAGAATTTGTCATTTCCAGCTGGATGCAGATGAAAATATATTGTTTTATTAAGTTAAAATATAAATATATTGTTTTATTCAGAAGCATGATGTTTTACAGATAAAGCAAAAGTGTTTTTTGTATGGGGAGAACGCATTTTCTGTTTGGGGGTGTGCACAAAATAAACATCAGCTTAAAGGAGTAGATGAATGGTAGAGTAATACAAGATCTTGGAGCATGCGTATCTGTTTACCTGCACCTTCCCCAGTAGGTCTGGTTCTTGGTACTTGCTCGAACTCCTACTGATACCCTAAACTTTGTTCTATAGTGCAACAGTTTTGGCAGTGGGAGCAGCTGATTACAGCTGTTTAAGATGCAAAAAGCCCTCTGAGTCTTTGTTTAATGTAACAGCTCGAGTGTTTTGTCATTGAGTTCCTACGACCTAAATTCAGAGTTTTAAATATCATAAATATGCCTTGTGGTCGAGTGAGCCTCTCCCTGTGAAATTCAACATTAAGTGAATTTAGGGTTCTACAGATGAAATTTAGCCTGGTAATGCGGTTTTTGTTTGTCTCCATACTTCAGAAAGTGAAAAATACTCTCTCTCCTCATCAGTGCTCTAAGTAGACTGAATTTGCATAATCTCGCTAGCGCGTTTGCTTTTACAACTGCTTGGAGGAAGAGCTGCTCTGACAGGGACCGTGAGTTGCGGCGGTCGGCTGCAGCCCGTGCGCAGCGCTGCTCCGGAGGCCGGCAGGGTGCTCTCTGTCCCCTCAACTGCCGCCTCGCCTCGGGAGCAGCCCACGCTCGGCTGTTTCTCAGGGCAGCTATTGTGCTCTCTCGTCCTCTCCAGTGGAGGAGATTGAACAGATGAACAGCCTGTTCCAGCAAAAGCAGCGCGAGCTGGTGCTGGCGGTGTCAAAGGTAGAGGAACTCACCAGGCAACTGGAGATGCTGAAGAACGGCCGAATTGATGGTTACCACGACAAACCAGTCGGCTGTAGCTGAGCTTGACCGCCTGTATAAGGAGCTACAGGTAATGGAAGGCCAGCTTGTGACCCAGAACTCTAAGGGCGAAAACTTGGTTGGGTTGTTTCTTACTATGTCAGAAAGAAATCCTATTGCTCCTGTTCCTGACAGAGCTGTGTGGCTGCCTGTGTGCTGAGGATGAAGGGTTAGTTGTACTGGGTTCAACGTAAACAGGGGAAGGAGCACGCAGTGTTTATACCTTTCCTCTCTGCAAAATTTGGAGACTAACCAACACTTTCTCTGGAGAAAATAATCTGAGTTTGCCAGCATGACTTGACTTTTTAGAAGGCTTTTCTCTTTGTAACTGTTTCCTGTCCCCCATCCTGAAAGTTAATTTGTTTTGATTTTTGTTGTTTTCCCCTCCTCCCCCCCCCCCCCCACCCCTGCTTTGTGAATTTATTCAGTTGAGGAACAAACTGAACCAGGAGCAGAATGCCAAGCTGCAGCAACAGAGGGAGTGTTTGAACAAGCGCAACTCGGAGGTGGCAGTCATGGATAAGCGTGTTAATGAGCTGCGAGAGCGCCTGTGGAAGAAAAAGGCAGCTCTGCAACAGAAAGAGAATGTACCAGTAAGTGTGGGATATTTAATAACAAAAAAATTAATTTAATTTGTGGCCCGTACAGTCGGAAGTAAAAACTGGCTTGTGGGGAAGGCTGTTCAGATGCTAGACTTGTTGTTTTTATCCATACGTGGTGGAAGTCTTGTATTATTAAAGTACTTTTCACGATACATTGGTGTTAACTTACTCTTTATGAACAAGAACTCCTCTTGTCCTCTTGTAAAATGGTTTGGTTTTTTTGGTGGGTTTTTTTTTTTTTTTTGCTATTACTACCTCATGTTTATCTCAAAGATTTTTTAGAAAACCATCTTTAATATCAGAGTATCATTTTCTACTTGTTTTATCTTTTTTGACTTCTATTTCAAACTCTGATGGATGGATACTGCAGCATAACATTCTTTAAATTTTCTTCTTTTTTTTTTTTTTTTCCCCAAAGGTCTCTTCAGATGGGAGTTTACCCCAACCAGTGGCTTCTGCTCCAAGTCGAGTGGCAGCAGTAGGTCCTTACATCCAGTCCTCTACTATGCCACGTATTGCTTCCAGACCTGAACTTTTGGTGAAACCAGCATTTTCAGATGGGACACAAGCTTTGCAGGTACCTGATGGTCCACTAAAAACACAAACTCTGCCCAACATGAGAGCTGGGAGCAGTTCACAAGCTAAAGCTCCTGCAGGTAATAGCTTATGATTAATATTTCTTCTGTGGAAATGTTTTGGTTTTTTATCTACCATCTCTGTCTGTTTTCTTTTTCTTCTGTGTTTTTTTGTTTTGTTTTCTTTTCTTTTCAAGCAAAGTATTGAGATGTCAGTCTTACTATTTTCCTGTCCCAGTGAATATACTTTATAAGCACTGAGGTTATACAACTCAATGTGTTGTAAATTAAGTAATCCTCTTAGTGAGCAATCTGGGTTGTTATACAGTGTAGAATGTAGGAGGATTTTTCTGTAAACTAGAGATTTATTTATTTAAAAATACTTCTAGAAACTATACAACAGTGTGTGTTTGAGTTCCTAGAGGCAGTTTTAGGACATGCATGGTAACCACCTGGTGCCTAGACTTAAAAAGTAGCAAAGCCAAGTTTTCTGATCATGCATTTTGGAAATGACACATGTAAAAGATTAACCAACATTACAAGAAGTATTGTAAAGGAGGGAGTTGATTGTAGCACAGAAATAGCAATAAACTTGCTGACATGTTGATGGTGTAGAAATATGGAGAGATGGAAGTCTGACACCTGACACGAGGCTTGGCCTCTCCTGGTAGCAGTGTTAATGGAGATTTGCCTGGCTTCTCTCTCCGGCTTTCTTCTACAAGATGCTGTTCAGCTCCATGAGAGTAGAAGTCTGGAGAAACTGGAGAGTTGCAAACATCTCTTCTGTGCTATTTTGGGAGAAGACTACTTTTCAGCTGAGAGATAAGAGAAACTCTGATCTTCCTAAAAGGAAAAAATGGAGGCTGAGCTTGTAGAATAGCTCTGTTTATTTATTTATTTTTTTTTATCTACCTCACTCCATCTCCAGTTCTGGCAGGTATTATTAAAGTAGCCGTGACACAAAACCAGTCCCGGTGTCTCTTGCTGTATTGGAGAATGGGGAACTGTTTAATTTTATCTGGTTTGCAGATCCTAAAACTCCTGGAGTGGAATTTTAGCTCTAGTCCGTACAGGATTTTAATTTTTTGCTATAGGAATCTGTGGTGGTATGCTATTTGAACTGAAACTTCACTCACTTTTTTTTATTTTTTTTTTTTTTTAGCATTTGGGCAAAACGACTTGCTTTCCTATAGAGAGAGTATCCGATGCTTTGTCAGAATGAAGCTTTTCTCCTGTTGCTTATCATTACTATTTGAATTTAATATCACTTATTGTACTATATGATTTAGAACTTAGTAGAGAGAATTTGGTGAAATATTTAAACTAATAGCAAGTTGCAAGCATTTTCGTAGTTATTTTTGAAGCAGACTGGTGTTCCTCAGGGGTCAATATTGGGGACTGACGCTGTTTAACATCTTTGTCGGTGACATGGACAGTGTGATTGACTGCACCCTCAGCAAGTTTGCTGATGACACCAAGCTGTGTGGTGCGGTCAACATGCTGGAGGGAAGGGAGGCCATCCAGAGGGACCTTGACAGGCTTCAGAGGTGGGCCCATGTGAACCTCATGAGGTTCAACAAGGCCAAGTGCAAGGTCCTGCACATGGGTCAGGGCAATCCCAAGCACAAATACAGGCTGGGTGGAGAATGGATTGAGAGCAGCCCTGAGGAGAAGGACTTGGGGGTGTTAGTTGATGAGAAGCTCAACACGACCCAGCAATGTGCATTTTCAACCCATTTTCAGAAAGCCAACTGTATCCTGGGCTGCATAAAAAGAAGCGTGACCAGCAGGTCTAGGGAGGTGATTCTTCCCCTCTATTCTGCTCTTGTGAGACCCCACCTGAAATACTGTGTTCAGCTCTGGGGCCCCCAAGATAAGAAGGACATGGACCTGTTGGAGCAAGTCCAGAGGAGAGCCATGAAGATGCTCAGAGGGCTGGAGCACCTCTCCTGTGAAGACAGGCTGAGACAGTTGGGGTTGCTCAACCTGGAGAAGAGAAGGCTCTGGGGAGACCTTATTGCAGCCTTCCAGTACCTAAAGGGGGCCTACAGAAAAGCTGGAGAGGGACTTTTTACAAGGGCATGTAGTGATAGGACAAGGGGTAATGGCTTTAAATGGAAAGAGGGTAGATTTAGATGAGATATAAAGAAGAAATTTTTTACTATGAGGGTAGGGAGGCACTGGACCTGGTTGCCCAGAGAAGTTGTGGATGCCCCATCCCTGGAAGTGTTCAAGGCCAGGTTGGTTGGGGCTTTGAGCAACCTGGTCTAGTGGAAGGTGTTCCAGCCCATGGCAGGGGGGTTGGAACTAGATGACCTTTAAGGTCCCTTCCAACCCAAACCATTCTATGATTCTATGGATGTCTACTCCAATGAATGAAGATCAGCTTTAATGCAGTGCCTGTATGCACAGTGAACATACAAATGATTTTTCTACTGTTTTGGATATCAGTGGCAGGATCTATTTATGCTTTAAGGCATCATGTTTTTCTTTGCACAATATTTCTCATCCCTTCTTACCATCCTGTCACTTTTAAGTTACTGTAAATATCCAAGGAAAGTTTCTTACTAACTGGAAAGAAGGCAGTCTAGAGAAGTTTCTTGTCTGAATGCTGTAAATGCAGACATGTGCTAGGACAAACAGTTTTGCTGCTGCCTTGATAGTTGTTTCTGAGCTTGGTTTGCATTCTCTGTTTAAAACAAATGAGCAAAAAACTAAAGTGATATGATTTATAGCAGTTAACATGTATATACTTGTATGCTGTCTAGACCTGACTCTTACAAAAAAACTGTCTGTAATAAATAAGTCAATAAAAACATTATTTTAGTTTAATCTGTTCCACTTGTTCTCTCCTAGGTTCTGTGGTCCCCGGTGCAAAACCTTCTCCATCTGCCACTGACTGGAGTAGTTCAAATGCAGACAATCATATTAGTCAAGGATCAGGCTTGACTTCAGCAAAAGGAATTGTGACTAGTGAAGGACAAGGTATGTTCTTACATGCTTGGCTAATCTTAAAATATGGAGAATCTAGATAATGATACGTGTCTCTTCTAAATGCTTCAGTAAGTATATAGAATTCATTTGAAAGCACAGAAAAAAGTCAAAGAATATTGCCATATAAGCTTTAGGATGGTGTTGCAGGGATTTATTTTTTTTAAAAGAGACTTGTTTCAGGTGGTGAAGTAGATACTAATGCATTCATACATGCTTCTGTTCAATTTGCAAGATACAGCATTTGGCAGGCCTTTGGGTCCTTAGTGCAGGAGTAGGATGGATACAGAAAGCATTCCCTGCATACACTGTCTTGAATATTGCACAGAACAGAACTCTCATTCCAACAATTGTGTTGTCCCTTTTAAAAGTCTCCCTCTCTCTCTCTCTAACAACAGCTGAAGGAGAAACTTTTTTACGTGACAAAGAGAAGAAAGTGCGTCCATTCTCAATGTTTGATTCTGTGGACCAGTCTGCTGGGCTGGGCACACTGAGAAAGAACCAGAGTAGCGAAGATCTCCTGCGAGAAGCACAGGTATGCAGGAAACTCGAACTACTGCATTCCATCTGACTGGGATTACTACACAGCTCTTCAAATACTGCTGCCAAGAAGCTCTTTGAAAAGTACCTAGGTCTTCTTTTAAAAGACTGCTTCTAAGGAAAAAAAGTCTTTTAGGCTTTTAATGGCAATTGGTAACTCAGAACTGTTCCCTACAGTCACTGTGAAGAAAATCTATCTACGTTTTGACTGAATACATAAAAATGGCTGTGTTACTTGTACTAGCATGTATGCATATAATTTTTTTCCCCAAGATTATATGCGCAGAGGCATTTGCATGGGGTGTTTTTAAGTCATTTACACACTTGTTTCACTGTTTAATGCAGCAGTGTCCTTCACATGTTTGATTGCAGCAAGACTTCCCACCTAAATCTTGGCACAAGGGCACGATTTGATCAGGTATGGCTGGAATAACACTGAAGAACTGGGGATGGCAAGTGCTCTGTTGGAAAACAAGCTTGTTGCCTACAGATGCTACTAAGTGCCTGTGCTATCTCTAGAGAAATTACTGTGCCCTGCCATTGTTTGATGTTTTAAACAGAGCTGCTACAGAAAGAATTAAAGAGAATGGGTTCAAAGTCTAAACAACTATGATGATAAAATGTTTACGAAGTCTCTTCATGTTTGCACTGGTATTGTAAACAGTATTGCAGCAACAGCAGAAATGCTAGATACTGTGTCATTCTTTGAGGATCTTTGGTCCTTCACAGCAGAACACATTTTGGTGTTTAATCTTAATTAACCTCTTTTCTTTTTGTCTTTCAGACAGCCAATAAAAATGTAACAAAGGTACCACCACCTGTCCCTACTAAACCAAAACAGATAAACTTGCCTTACTTTGGTCAAGCCAGTCATCTGCAACCTTCTGATACTAAGCTGGATGGAAACCTGCAGAAGCTGCCTTTGGCTATTGTAACTATGGGGAACAAACAAAAACCAGTGGTACAGCAGCCATCCCATCCTTCTCAGCAGATACAGCAAAGAATTTCTGTACTGCCTGCAGGTCCTTCCTCTAGCCAGGACCAAATTCTTCCCTCCTCCAAACAGGAGAGTCCTCCAGCAGCAGCTGTAAGACCTTTTACCCCTCAGCCGTCCAAAGAGACCTCACTTCCACCATTTCGAAAGCCTCAAACTGTGGCTGCAAGTTCAATTTATAGCATGTACACGCAACAGCAGACTCCTGGGAAGAACTTCCAGCAGGCAGTGCAGAGTGCTTTGACGAGGGCGCAGACCAGAGGACCACACTTCCCAAGTGGTAAGCATGTGGCTCTCTACCTCCCTTCTGTCTTCATAAACCTCAGATGTACTTTCCACATGGTCTGTGGGTATAAAGCTGTTCCTCAGGGGAATTAAGCAGGTTAGTGCAGCTGTAAGAATCTTGGGTGGATCTTACATGCTGTGTATCAGTGTTAACAGAAAGTGCAAAATACCTGTCTTGCGTTTGCAAGATAACTAACGGTAAACCTGGCTACCAGATTAATTCTCTTCAGTTGATTGTGTTATTCTGCTTCTTTGCCCTACATAGGTGAATCAGGTTACATGTTCTTTTTAGGTTTGTTGATCAAATATTCACACTTTTTTTTTTTTTCCCCACCCCTCTCTGAACTGCTCTGCAGTGTATGGCAAGCCTGTGATGGCAGGAGCTGGTGTACAGAATCAGCTGCCGCAGACAGAGAATGTCTACTCAAACCTTCAAGGCAAGCCAGGCAGTCCGGAGCCTGAGATGGAAACAACAGCCTCTGCTCATGAGAATCACGAAACAGAGCGAATACCCCGTCCCCTTAGCCCAACCAAATTGCTGCCTTTCTTATCCAATCCGTATCGTAACCAGAGTGATGCTGATCTGGAAGCACTACGGAAAAAGCTGTCCAATGCACCCAGACCACTGAAGAAACGTAGCTCCATTACTGAGCCAGAAGGACCTAATGGCCCCAATATTCAGAAGCTGTTGTATCAGAGGACCACTCTGGCTGCAATGGAGACTATCTCAGCTCCGTCACATCCCTCCAAACAGACAGCATCAGCTGCCAGTCCTGAAAGCCCAGCAGAAATCCCAAATCCTTATCTAAGTGCAGAATCGGAAAAAGAAACAGCTGCTTCTATGCCAGAACCGGCCATTGCTGAGGAAGCAGAAAACACACCAGCAGATCAGAGTGAAGCTGCTGTTCCCTCCGTAGCTTTGGACACTGTACCTGAGGGAGTATCAGATGGCGATGAACTCACGCAGCCGAAAATGGAAGAGCCAAGCCTAGAAGCTCCACTGCCACTGGAAGTATACATGGAAGAATATCCTCCATATCCACCACCTCCCTATCCATCAGGGGAACCAGAGAGTTTGGGAGAGGACTCATTCAATATGAGGCCTCCTGAAGTTACTGGACAGTTTTCCTTGCCTCCTGTAAGTATTAGCTTACAACTTGGGTGCCCTGTCAATAAGTCATCTCGAGGTCTGCCATAAATCCTGTGCGTTGTATTGTAGAACTTAAGCAGATGTGGGAGAATAGTCACACAAGTAGTCTAGAAGTCCCTCTGGGTATCTGTTCTATCTGTGTGATGCCCTTATCTCCAGAGTTAATGACAGTCATGAAAAGCCTCTGTTGTCTCTAGACTAAATGACATGATGAAAAGTTTCAAATGGAATTTGATACACAAATAGTAAAACTCCTCTGGACTGTAAAGAACATTCCTTATAGAAGTCTGCTTACTACATCCAAACTATAGTTGCCTCTTCAGAGAAAATAAAGTTCTTTTTTTTTTTTTTTTTTTTTTTTGGAGGCACAGATACAGATTTCACAAGCATTTCCTGCTATTGCTGATGAGAGATGGAAACTAATTATCTTAATCCTGGATTGCATTTGTTTATCTGAAAGTGCCTTGCTTGAAAAATATGGAGAAACAGGCTTCTTTAGTTTCTGCTTTAAAAACTCATTGGTAGACATCAACTGCTTGCATTTCTTCTACTGAAGTGTTTTCTGACTTTTTCTTTGGAACCTGATTTAACATCAGTCAGTTCTCAAGTTGTATCAAAGTGGAGTCTCTTAGGGCTAAGGGCAGGCAGCATTTTACCATCTTGTTTGTTTTGGAAGTTTGTATCTGCATGTGGTATGGTGTTATCTCACTGTTGTAGAACAGACGTGCTTACTGCTTTCAGTTCTTCAAAGAGTTTCTTTTAAAACCTATTATGAATAGCATTCTAATAACTTTATACATGAAAGTGTTTTTTTCCTCCATCACTTCAGTGCAGAGGAGTTAAAAGCTTTGAATGTGCTTTTTAACCTTGTAATTTCTGCATGGAATAGTCATTGCATGTTTTCATGCTTTAAAGGCTTTGTCCTTTCTCCTTTTTAAAGGGAAACTTGAGTGGTAGGATTTCCTCAATTGTAAGAACTAGTTTCTGGTTGGTTTTGTAATAATTCTGCAATGATGAGAAGAAACCGGCCCAACTTCTTGATTTCGTATTTAAATACTTGGGTTGTGCTGACAGGCACTTTCTTTAGAAAGCCTGTACTTTTGATATTATGTATAAATCAACAGGCAAAAGAGTATTTTCTGGGAATCTCTTCGTATATATCTTATCTTCACATGTTTGCTCTTGCAAAACATGAGTCATTTCTATTCATCTTTGCTTGGACATCTGTCAGAAATTTACATACCCTTATGAATAGTGTTTATTGCTGCTGCACAGCCAGCTGGGGAGAGTGCTGAGCTAATATATTGTCTAAAGGAAAGCGTACAAACTCAGCTATAGAAATACTTGGTTTCCAGTATCACTGGGAGTATCCAAAGTGTTTCTACACTTGGTTCTATATTCTTTCCAAAATCATTTTCCATAATGGTTTATGTTCCTGCTAAACTCGGGAAAATGTTAGGATCTTAACATTGGTGCTTAAAAAGTAGTCTACTTCATGGAGCGTACTATTTGGTTTGTGTAACAGCTTTGAGAGCTAATGCTAAAATGGTCTGAATACAAAAAAAAATTGCATTTTTTCCTGATCTTCAGGGATTTGGGAGTTTTATTAATGTGTTTGATAAAGGTGAATTCTGTATTTGAGTTGATAGTGACCTTGTCTAGAGATAAAGGCAGAGATCTTCCATAACATGCCTAAACTACTATATTTGTCATGTGTTGGGGAATTGGTAGAAAATAGTTTAAATTTCATATGAAACACTGCCTTAATTGGCCATTTCTGCTGTCATTCCCAAATAAGCAATCCTGTATTCTTATTCTTCCCAGAAAAAAATGCCTTTAACTTGTGTTACCTTTTCACAGGGGAAGAGGACGAACTTGCGTAAAACTGGCTCCGAGAGAATCGGGCATGGAATGAGAGTGAAATTCAATCCCCTTGCGCTGCTTCTGGATTCATCTTTAGAGGGGGAGTTTGACCTTGTGCAGAGGATCATTTATGAGGTACAAATGCTAACTTCTAAGAGAAGGAATAGCAATTCTGGTTCAAACTGGGAAGTTGCAGCTTTTCTTGACTGGGGAAGCTAAAATAATAGTGCACAACCTAGATCTGCCCTGGAGGAGATAAGTCCTAACAGGACATGGCCACTTGGAGGCTGGTTTTAAAAGTGTGTGAAAACCACACTGGATATTTGGTGTCAAGAGTATAAATTTGCAGGACAACTTTTTCCTCGTTTCTTACATAGTGTTTCATCCCCTATCTGACAGGTGGGGGATGTGAATTTTACTTAGAGTTAAATAGGCAAATACCAGAAATTTGTTTTAAATGCTTTTACTAAGCTGTCAAGATACTATTCTCCTGAACAACTTTAGGTTCTTACTATTAAAAGGAGGCTGCAAGCTTATATGTGAGTCGTCTTGTGAGATTGGTTACTGCTGTAGTTTTCTCCCTGTTGCTCATGTCCTTCATAGAAATATGGCTCAAAATCATATTTCAGAATAAGACAGCTCATTTTTGTATGTGAAGAGATGTTTATGGTACAGCGTTTCACGAGAATGTGAATGTCTCCTTTTCTGGCTGAATAGGTTGAAGATCCTAGCATGCCCAACGATGAAGGGATTACTGCACTGCACAACGCTGTGTGTGCTGGACACACGGAAATTGTGAAGTTCCTGGTGCAATTTGGCGTGAACGTGAATGCTGCAGATAGCGATGGATGGTAAGGCTTTCTTTAAGTGGTACCTTACAGATGCTCTCCACAGCAGAGCTGCAGCTTGGGGGCTGCTGCAGGTCCCTCAGAAGGTCCCTCAGTTTGCTCCTGTAGAGCTGGCAATGGCTCTTCCGCAGTAGAACAGCAGCAGTCGTCTGTGGGGCACCATATGAGAATGTGCCGAGGAGAAAATAGGCAAATTATATTAATGTTCCCTATATGAAAAAAAGTGTGTGTCTGAGGCCTAGTAGGTTGCATACAGTTGTCAGGAAGTTGCTCTCTCTCTTTGAGATACTGAAGACAGCTTATGTGTAACGAGCTGTTTGCTGAAATTCCCGATGTCCTCTCTGTGAGACAGCCTGTAGCTTACATGTGCACTGGACAGTATCTAGCCCTGGAAACTCTTCTCAGTTCTATGTCCAATACTGGGACAACTTAAAAACAAAACAAAGCAGAAAACCTCAACCTACAAACTAGGCTTGCAACTGATAATGGGTTACAGATCCTTCTTAAGGTAGCTAGGGACCTTTTTTACAAAAGGCTAGGAGAAGGGGGCAGTGATTTTACTATTATATCTGCCTGTAACAAAAGTGTCTAAGGCCCAAGACTGAATAAAGACGCTTCTTGTCCCTCAGCCTCAGCAGTCATCCCAATTACCTGCACTTGTCACCAAGTCAGGTCTTGAAGTAATTATCTAGATTGTAAGAGGCATGATGTCAGAAGGATATCTGAGTGGTTTTTTTAATATTGATTTATTTTTTTATTCTTATTGCCTTAATGAATGTTCTTAAAATGTTAATGGATTATAAAAAGGTAGCGTGACTAGAGATCCATATGGAAACCCAGCTTTAGGGCTCAAGCGGCTCTTGGTAACTCCTGTTATCTGTGAAAAGCAATTGCTCTTGACATCCAAGTTAAGCGTTTCTGGTGGGAAGCCTTCAGCAATGCAGTAGATTGCTGGAGGTCATGCACAAAAGTGGTTTGCCCCTAGGAGTGTGTAAGGACTGCTATGAGCAATAAAAGTAATGTCATCTTCTTGGCTTGCAGGACCCCATTACACTGTGCAGCATCTTGTAATAATGTGCAGGTCTGCAAGTTCTTGGTGGAGTCAGGTGCAGCTGTATTTGCAATGACCTACAGTGACATGCAGACGGCTGCAGACAAATGCGAGGAAATGGAAGAAGGCTACACACAGTGCTCCCAGTTCTTATATGGTAGGTGATGACAACTGAGTTCTGGAGTGTGCTAGGGACTCACCTGGCACTTTTCGGTACGCTTTTGGGTGAGAAGTGGTAAGCTGCATGCTTAGGATGTGTGCCCATGCCTTGAGTTTCTCTTGGAAAGAGAGAGGTTTTAGCCAGCTTCTTGTCACAAAATGAGGTCCATCGAGACTAACCTTGTAATATTGAACTTATAGAGAAGGTCTGAGTAACAAAATGTTCCTCTACATTAAAAACCTTGAAATGAGTTAAAAGCGTGCATCAACAAATGTATCAGTGTGAGGTGATGATTAGGTGAATCTTACCACATAAGTACTTTTTTTTTTTTACATTAAAACCAAAAGTGGTCTGGGTATCTCAGTAGGCAGTTCATATCTGCTACCTGGTGTCTTTTAAATGAGGAATATTTCCTAACGTGCGCTTTAGAACCAAGAAAGGTATTGCCAAGTTTCTGCCTAAATGAAGGTTAGTAAGCACTGAATTTGACTTTATCTTTCTGGCCTTTTTCTTCTCTTGCATTTAAAAAGAAATCCCATATTAAATTTAGATTTTATTCAAATAGTAAGACTACAGGGAAACTGTCTTTTAACAGAGAGGATTAATTCCCCCTAGGGTGTGATGCGTATTAGTCACTGAGGTTTTAAATTACTTTTCTGTATGTAGTTCTTGTCCCCTAGGCACCTACCACCAGCTGGAGTGTCATCTATCTGTAAGAGGTTAGAGTAATAGCAATGTAAAAAGCTGTAATACAGCCTTTCTGTTTTTGTGGAACATGCAAGAACTGAGCTTCTATAAGCTGCTCAGCCAGCGTATTTCAAAACAGTCTGCCCAGCTATCCTCACTAAGCTGGAAAACTGTATCTCTTGGTGCCAAATATATGGTTTTCCCTATGAAGGGAGGGAGCCTATTTAACTAGCATCAAAACCTGTGGGCTAAGCAAAATTCTGTTTAGTTTTGTATCCAGACTCCAATGGTGGTCATCAACAGAAAATGCCCAAGGAAGATTGTAGGACTAGGTTAAAAATAATACTTGTTCAATATTTCTTACTGGTTTTAACTCTAATATGAGTTAAGAGGTAGTATCTTTGTGTTGAATAGGTCTTGAGACATTTCTTTTGGGAATTTGTCTTAATACTTAAAATTCAGGTAAACAGCCCACAAGATCCTGTGGGAAGGAGATCCATGGCTTTATTATATACAGCATTAAGAAATACATTCTTTTTGTTTGTGGGGTTTTTTGGACCCACTATCTTTGTTGTAATCTCACTTTATACTCTGTTTTTTCTTGGGTTTGGGATTTTTTTTAATGTGTGTTATGAGATACTTTTTCAATGGGTCCTGAAAGGACTGTAAGCCTTTGGCTTATTGCCAGCTTTTCAAAATTGAAACCACTGAAACTAAGGTATCTCTTGATACATTGGCTGTTGAGCTATCAAATCTCCATATTGTTCCAGTAGGAATTAATCCTATTGCTAAGACTGTTTTTGATTGCCTATAGTTAATAGTAAGAAATTCATTCACTGGCTAAATCTGTCTCTTGCTGTAAAAGAAGTCTGGGGATGTGTATCTGTCTGTTTCCAGAACAGATACCACATTAAAACCTGGCCCTCTAAACTTGTCTGTAAGGTGAGAAACCTTGGTGTAATTCATTGATTCACCTAATCCCTTTTTGTTGTAAATGATGCACAATACTGAATATCACCAACAAGTACAGGCAGGTTTAAATAAAACCGCTAGTCCTTTAGCACTGATTAAATTACAAGTCTGATGCTGCTTAATTATGTCATTTTTCACTTTCTAAGGCTTAATGCCTGTGTCTGTAAGAGCTGGTTTGTGCTGCTACCCCCCTGTGACTGTTAACACTTTTTTAGAAGACCAGATCCATTGTATGAATCTTCTCTTTGTCTGCTTTGATGTTCAGTGCTCAGTCTTACCTTCCACATGGGTGCAGTGGAAGTAATTTAATTTTGCATGATGAGCTGGCATGCAGAAAGAACAAACTTGATTTGAGCAGATGCTTCCTTTAGCAGACGTAGGTAAGAGTTCTATACAATAGGTTGTAATAGGTAAGAGACGGAAAGGGAAATGACAAGTTTTGCAATACGATGTGCAACATACATACTCTTTGCTCCTGACAATACCAAAACCAAACAAAAAACCCAGTGGGATTCAGTATTTTAAAATGGAAAAATTACTTAAGAGAAAGTTTCTGTAACAGTTAAGATACTTTTTCTGCTTACTTGTTTGCTGCTTAGAAGCTGAGGAATGTGTACAGAAAGAATAGTATTTCACCTTTGGCTACAGCTTTAAAATGAGCAAGTTCTAAACATCTGCAAGGCATATGCATGTACTCCAGAACATCTTGCTCCAGAAGCAGTTGAACAGAATCATGTTTCTGAAGTCAGTGTTTAAAAAATAATTAAAATGGGGCAGAAGTTAAGAACTGCTGGGATAAAAATGTTTTGAGTTAACCAAAAGCAGCTGGTGTGTAGCAGACAAATCTTTCGGGTATAGGTCTGAGATGCAACTTGTTTTAAAGTTCTGAACTAAAGTGACACGGGTGGCAAATGACACCTCAGGCATCAAAATTACAATGGTCGTCAACATAAGCAGGTATTGCTATCTCCCTTTGACACAAAAGAGATTACTGATGAATTAAGAGTACAAACAAGTGTTTCTTGCTCATCACTTAGGAAGTGTGAACACTAGCACAAAAATACAACCTTTTATCCATCTGTGCTCCTCTCCGCATTTCCCTCGTATTTTTTGAACACATGTAAAGAAGGAATCTGTCTGCTGTGTGCAAGGGCTAACTTCACAATGCCACCTGTTCCAGGACTGACTTTGAGTAGGCTGATGACAACAAGGTGCTAAGTGTGATAGGAACTGAGGTGGTTTTTTGGTTTGGTTAGTTTTTCAGTTGTGTGGGTTGGTGTTTTTTGGTGTGGTGGGTTTTTTTTTGTGTTTTTTTTTTTTTTTTTTTAAACCTGTAACTTTTTTATTGAACTGCTCTGTTTTTAATGTTGCAGGAGTCCAGGAGAAAATGGGGATAATGAACAAAGGAGTGATTTATGGACTCTGGGATTACGAGGCTCAAAATGACGATGAGCTCTCAATGAAAGAGGGAGACTGCATGACAATCCTGCGCCGGGAAGATGAAGATGAAATTGAGTGGTGGTGGGCACGGCTGAATGACAAGGAAGGCTATGTTCCCCGCAACCTCCTAGGGGTGAGTCCTTGATATTTCCAGAGTAAAAAAAAAACAACCACCTCACTATGTGGAGTATACACAGCATTATTCTCATGCATCTAGGTTAAGTGCAATTTCAAAAGTCAAGAGGAAGGAGTTGATGATCTCCATTTATTCATTGGGGGAGTTGGGAACCTTGGCAGAGTAGGTTAACACCTTCTGTTTAGATACCTAACACAGATTTATCTGATCATGATGTGTGTATAAGGTTTTGTTGAGCATGTGAACAGAACAGGGTTTCCCCTCTTTTAAAAAGGGATATACTGGCACAAAGGGCCCTAAGAACTGAAACTTCTATGAAGAATTAGTCACGAGTCTTCCCCTGTCTGGGTGTACACAGTGCACCGTGTGATCCAAGATGGTTTCAGAGTTTTAAGAAAAATATTGCACAACTCTATAGTTATCTTTTTTTCTAGTGTTGAAAAGGAGATCATGTTGCCAAATAAAGGCAGATCTTTTTCTTCTATGCTCTTTAAGTAATATTTAACCATATGTCAAAGGCCTTAAATGAATGGCCTCTCCTTTGCTCATCACCTTCTGTACTACCTCTTTTATTAAAAACAACCATGTACAAATAATAGATACTTTCAATTATGTCCCCGTATTTTTCCTCGTGGTTGAGTTGCTAGAAAACCATAGCAGATGGACACATAAAAATTCCATTAAGCTTTTTTCTACATATCCAGTTGTCCTGTTGCTGGAGATAAGAGGTTCTGCCAATGCTAAAGATTAACCACTGTGAATTTTAGCTGATTGATGTATGATGCTTGAAAGAGGCTGAACCTCCTTCCTCATGTAGATAATCCTTAAACTGGTTAGATTTTGCAGAGCGACTATATCTAATGCAAAATCAGTTCATTTCTGTATCACTTTCAGGTCAGGCCTACCCACAATGTACTGTAAAATTCTCCCTCACATAGTACTTCTGCTCAGTTTTTTCCTCTCCAAATGTAAACACTTCCAAATTGAGAGCTGCCATCAGCCCTGCACAGAAAGGTCAGAAATGGCAGCTGTTTTTTTTTCCTGCCCCAGGGTGAATTGTGCACGTATTACTACTTCATAAAGTTTGTGCACTCAGCCTGAGCACAGGTGTGTAAGAACACAAGGAACATCTGTGCTTCTGTAATAAAAAGCACAAAGCAACACAGCTTAGACTGGGGATCACAACTCATCCTTCTAAGCACAATACAGTCTGAACAGAATCTTGGGTGAAAACTACCCAAAACCCAGTATTAAATGGTATGCTCTTCTGTCTGTTCAGTTGTCCTAGTACTGTTACTGAAGTATTATGTGGTTATTCTTAAAAGCAATTACTGGACTCTAATATAGCAGCTGAAATCTAGGCTAAGATGTTTAACACAGAGGAAAATGTTTGGTAGTTTAATATATTCTTGTATTAAGTTGTATTTTTATCACAGCTCCTTTATCCTTTTGCAGTTAGGTGCACTGAATAAAAACAAGGTTGAAATCATCTGCATCAGTACTCTACCCTTCTTAGTGACTCACTAGCTCCCTAAGCTGTGAGAGCTCTAAAACTGAATGCAAATAAGATAACACTGTCAAAATACTGACGACTTAATACCAAACAAAATCTATTGAACACTGTCAGGTGTTACACTACTCTGACTGACTTTTTATCTCTGCTAGTGGTGAAATCATACCAGGCTGAGACAAACCTTGTGGGTGAAGCTGTTGGTCTTCTCTGAATCATTAGCTGACTGTGAAAAAGAAAGCCAGAGTCTGGCTGAAGAGAGAAGAGGGCATCTTTAAGAACTTTAGCTGAAAAAACCTAGGATGTAATGTAGACATGCATTACTGTTTAGAGCATGGAGGATTCATCTTTCCTAACTGTACACTTCTATTTTTATGCCTGTAGTCATGCTTTGCAGAACAGTAGTTGTTCCCAAAGCGCTTTGCAAGTGGGAGCCAAGAGCTTCCCAAGCATCTTGGCACTGCTGTGTGCTGTGTTGAGCTGTGTCCCATCAATCGTCACCTGCAGCTGAGGCTGACGCAGTCTCTGTACCTGTGCGTCCATAGCTGGAATGTGTGAGTAGGACACAGCTCAAGGGCCACAGGGTGACAGCTACTGATTAACGGCTGGGCGGTTAAATGAATTTAACTGGCCACTCACTATCCACTAACTAAAGCACAGCTCCTACAGTTCTTACACAGCCAGATGTTTCCAGCTTGCCCAAAGCTATAGATATGTAAAGGCTGATAGGCATTGAGAGAGAGAAAGCAAAACAGACTTTAATACCTCTCTATTTCCATTTATAAAACAGGGAAAAATCCTGTAGTTCACTGAACACAAAAGTCTCTTGACTTACAAAGCCACATGCTTCTCCTAGGCTGCCAATCTGGGTAGAGCTTAAGGTACTGAATTAGGTGCTGTTTAATGCTTTCCTTCCATACTGACATGGTTAGTATTTTTTAAGATTTTTTAAGAATGCTAAATTTGTAGTTGTTAGTGATCTGGGTGTTTTTTATAACCATGCTTTTGCTACTAGAGATTATGTTAGAATTGTAGCACCAAAGAGAGGTTTTTCTTTCCTTTTTTTTTGTCTTTTTTTTTTTTTTAAGTAACCTTTTAAAGCACTAAAATTTTAAATCTCATTTCTATTTTACCCTCAGCTGTATCCAAGGATTAAACCTAGACAAAGAAGCTTGGCATGAAATAGTACAGAAGCCAGATTCTTGAAATACTAATCACGGATGACTTACAAAAAAAAAAATCCATTTTGTGTTGGTTCCAGTATCATGAGACTTATTTCAATGACAATGTAATTTGAAAGCTATGAAGAATGTGCTTTGAAAACAAATGAAGGATTGATGCATTAGCAAATGGATGAGGGCATTCTACAAGATGAAATAATGCTTACAAGCAAATGAAATTCTGCTGCCTTTGGTCTAAGCAAACCATTATGTTCAAGTACCCACTCTGATTTCTTCAAACATGGCAGAAAAGAATTTCCCATTTTTCTGCATTAAATACAAGGACCTTTTCAATTTACCATTGAAGGAATCATCATGAAACAGACAACTTGGCTTTGTCCAAATTTATCCCAAGGCTTTTTCCAGATGGGAGAAATTAAAATAGAGTACGTGCACAGCACCCAAATGCTTATTGCTGGAAGCAGAATCTTTGTTAAAGAAGCTAAACTGAAGTGCATGTGAACGGTGACAACCACATGACTGATCCATTAAGCAATAACTTTTAAAAATGCTGTAGCATCTTAGGAATTCCATGTATTCAAAATATTATGTGCTGTAACAGACAATGTAGTTTTAGATTCCTCTTTTTACAAAGAAAGAGCCTCACGTATTTATTGTATTTTGTACTTTGAAAACTAAGTGTAGAAACTTTCTGTAGTCCTTGACAACTTACTTACTTGTTTTTACTTGACTGTGATACCATTAAACTTTTGTCTCCTCTTAAGCTTTAACTCTGTGTGTTTTAGTGTTCAAGTTTTTATTAGACCATCTGAAAATGTTACCAGTAGGACACACTGCTGTTCTATGTTACACTAACATTCAACTACTTTCTGTATGAAATTGAACCCCTCCTCCCCATTCATTCAAGACAGTCTTTCTGCATTTAAAATTAAGCCAGATCTGTTACTTGCATATAGCCTTCGTTAATCTTGAAAGCTAAGGGCCATACTTAAGAAAAAAAACTCAATACAAGTATTTTCCAAATAAAGCCTTTCCCAGGGAACTATCCTTTATATCAATGGATTTGGGAATAATCATTTGATAATGAAGACTATTTAGATGATCAAATCCTTCCTTAAGCATATTTAGGAAGTGCCTTACCCTTCAGGCTCATGTTTTCCTCTTAGGTAAGTCAAGTCCTTACTGCTTTCTGAAAAGGTGCCTGTAAGTACATGTAATTGTTCATAGGAAGGAGGATACAATTCCTCAGGTGGGCAAACTTAAGTCAGCTGTAGTAAGAACTCTTGGAAGCAGCAATCTGCCCATGTTTACAGCTTCATGATTGTAACAGGTTGGGTATGTGGTATATAGTATCACTTACCTTTCTTGGAAACCTTTAGTTTTTCAAGCATTAATCTTTTAAAGTATCAGACTATCTAAAATTTTGTTAAGTAACTTAACTGACACACATCTAGAGTGATGTCAGTGCCTAGTCTGCTCCAGAATGCTGTTTTTCCCCTTTAAAGGCAACATACTCTGTTCCTGACAACAAAAGCTCTGCAGATTCTCTCTGATAATCTAAGAAAAAAATGTGCTTACTTGCAGAAGGAATAACTTTTTATTTAAATACTTTCTTGTATTGCAAAGGAAGATAAATAAGATACCTGAGAGCATGGCCTTTCTCTTGGAATCATCTGGTTGCCAACAGCCTCCTGCTATAGACACATCAATGGTCAGGAGGGAAGGACTTGTCCTTCAGTTTGGTCAAACATGTACTTGCTACTCAAATTCTTCAAAGAATATTTAACCAGAATAATGCTGGGGCTTGACAGAAAGCACACAAGGGACCCATAATGTTACCTAAACATCTGTATTCAGGGATATGCAATACCATCCCTTTTCTAGTTTCAGGTATGCAGGATAGAGTGGAGCTGTTACTCAAAAAGCACTTATTAAACCAAACTGTCTAAGCTATAATGAGCTTTCTTCCAGAAGTCATGTAAAGCACCTTAAATACAAAGATTTGTATTTTTGAAAGTTGTACTGAGGATTTATACTAAATTAAAGCTTTTGTACAGAGGATATATAGTAGTAGATAAAGACTGTCAGACCCATTAAAATGAGGTTGCAGATTCTGCTGTTGTTGAAGTAGAACACTCTCCTTCTTGTAACTGTGTGCAACATTTGCCGTGCATAAGTTAAGGCACATTCATGTTAAGATATTACTTGTATGTTTGCTTGATTATCTTCATCTGATCTTGCTCTCTTTGAGGTCTCTTGAGCTGATGTCAGTGGCTCAAATGACAGTAAAGCACAGCCACTATAACAAGAGAGAGGAAAATGGCCCAAGGTTAAGTTTAGTAAAAACACCTGTAGCAAGTATGAATGTTCACATTTCTAGCATGAGGAAGAAAGTAAGTCTACTGTTACAGAAGTAATTTTAGGATCTTTCCTGAACGATTTAAATTTATCTCTCATTTAAGTCAGAAGACTTTCAGGATGATTTGCACATTCCTATGTAGGTCCAGAAATAAGTTATGTTCAGGTAATAAGCAAGTTGAACATGTGTAGGAGGGTAGTTTTCTCCTAACTTAGTCCTTTCTGCAGGGCACACATGGTGCAGAAAGCAGCAGACATGGTCATTACCATGAGTCACTACTGCATTTACATTTTACCCTGCTGTTAACAGAAAAGGCAGGGAAGAAGCCTGCATACATATTGGCCAAAATTACTGCCAGTAAGTGAAAAGTGGCAGCACATTCAAGGAACCTGGCCTGTCTGTTAGAGAATACAGTGTGATGTAGGTACATTTTAAAAAAGGGTAACCTTTCTTAAGACTGCTTATAAATACACAAGCTATATAAATCCAGCATATATGTGAATACATACAATCAGTCAGAATGAAGCAGGAGTCTCTACTGTTAACCTCCCCCCAAAAGATGACAACAAACATTTTAGAGCTAAATGAACTTACATTAACGAGGTTCAATTCTATTGTTCCAGTTTTCTCAGTATCCAGTTTTCTAAACATTTCTGTGGTAACAGAGAGATGACAGACAAGGATGAATATAGGAACTAATTGGAAAGCCCTCACATTCCTTGTGCTTCAGGATCAAAAAGGAATTTAGTCCCAGAGTCTAAAATTTATGACAACGGTCTACACCCCAAACCAGAAAGGGCCACTCAAGTCAGTGCATGCTCATGTGCAAGAATGAGACTGAACATTTTTAGTGGTTCAGTCTGTAGTAGTAACGCTATTTGTCAATCTGTAAGTGTTTAGACTGATTTTTGTTTTTAAAGCAACATTTAGTTGTTTGCATGAAAGACTGCCTGGCTCCAGTTCAGCAGCCTGGCCTAAACGGCTGATTCCTAGATCTAGGAGGAGCGTGCAGACTGGGTTGCCGGAACGATAGCTCAGCTTTGAAGTTGCTTTGGTTCCAGTACAATGTTTTCTGAATAAATTATCCTGGACTTGAAAACACAAAGCAACAGAGTCTGTCGGGTTATTAAGCGCGTACTCACTGAACAAGGTTTCCAGCCGAATCAAACACCGGACAAAGTTATCAAAGTCAATGATGAGGTCTTCATCAGCAAAACGAGCCACAATGATTTGATGTAACTGGCAGTTCAATTTGAACCCTAAAAATACAACATCAAGGATTTAAAAAAGAAGAGGAAGAAAAAAAAAAAAATGCAAAAAGCTCCAACCAACAAAAAACCCACAACCTTATACACTGCCAGAAATTCAATTAGCTACTTTTGGTTAAATTCTCAAATGTTAAGAGTATTTACTCCATTTTTTGAAACTCCCAACAACCCCTTCTGTACTTGGAGCGATTCAGAGCTGTGACTGGGTCACATGTGTTTTTCCTGCTGCATGTGCTCCCACACTTGTACTCCTGTTTCCGAGGGGACACGGCCAATTGCTCCAGCTCGTGGGCCTTCCCTGGGTGATGAGGTGGCTGCCAGACTCAGCCCACTGAGACCCGAGATGAAGCCGTGGCTTTCTTTGGGCAAATGGGTCTCTGTTTCCAAAGAGTATCTAAACTTTGGGACAAAAAGAAATGCTGCCTCATCTTGCGTGGTAACAGGAGGGGAAAGCTCCAGAAAGCCCAAACACAGACATTAAGATGGCCCCAGAAGATCAGTAAGTTAATTTGGGATCATATGGCTCTGTGATACCCCGCTCACTCAGTGCTGTAACTCAGATTTGCTTTTCAGTGGTTGCAGTAGCAAACTGACTCTTCTTTTAATGCTCTTGTGAGCATCACCCTTTGGTCAAGCCACTTCCATTCCCTAGGTCAGAGTGTCCCAGTTTTACCAGCTTATGCCAAACCCACATATACCCAGAGAGACTCACTGAAAGACAACAGTATGCTGTTAGAAGGCCGGACTGTTGCAGTTATTTGTGCTTCTCCAAAAGCTGGTCACTAAAGAAAACTAACTGCAAACTTGTCACTCCTTTGAGATGCTTTTAGTATGCCTACATGGCAAGACACTGCTACCCAAATACAGGAGCCCAGGCTGAGTATCTAGATTAAACAGAGGCCTTTCAGGTCTGGGAACACAAGATTTTTCAGCTTACAAGTGATATACAGGAGACTAGTGAGCATCTATCAACTCAGCTTGAAACTGGTATTATCTTAAAAAAAGACAGACCAATATAAATACCTGCTGTTTCCAGCGCTCTCCTCATCTCATACGAATTCATGGTACCAGATCGATCCACATCGATTTCCCTGTAAATTTTCTGCAGAACACAAAAGCCAAAGTCAAAACCTGTCAATAATTCAGAGCATGCTTTGGCTTTCATCGGAAGTCAAGCATTTTGAAATGCAGCCTGCACGTTACTTAGAAGCATTTGCAATGTTGGTCTGAAGGACTAGGTACTTATCTCCGAGTTCATCTAAAAGCGGCTTTAGAAAAATAAGCCCTTTTTCATGCCGCAGCCAGAGCGGATAAAGGCTCCGGAGGATTCCTTGAATGCCCGTGCAAAATGGCACTATTGCTACCAAAGTGGCAAGACTGACACCAAACTCGCACCATTAAGTGGGAAGGCTAAACATACTTGGTTGCGAGTTAAAACAAAACAGAAACCCCTCCGAGGGTAAGGCAGGAGAAGAGGCAGCCTCTCCTTCAGCCCTTCACCCAAGCACCTGAAGGACAAGCAGCTGCCCAAGGACTCCAAGGAACAAAACCTGGGGGACTGAGGACACAAACGCATTGTGAGCTGAAGTGAGAGTCCCTGCTTTGGGAAGTGTGATTGTACACACTGTAAGAGGCAAAAATCAGTCTGCAGCCGCCTCTACATTTGATTGCATATTCTCTCAAAAATGTTGCGTCTTACCTGGTATTTCTGAATCTTTGTCCAGAGGGTATGGAACTCCTTCAGTCCCAGTTTACCACTCCCATCATTCTTTGTAGAGTTAAGGGAATCTCTCTGGAGGGAAGGAAAAGGGGTTTCCCTCCCTGTGCTGGGTTTACTTACACGGGCAGTTGTGACTTAATACTTAAAAAAAATTGCAGTTAAGAAAAGGATGGAAAGTCCTCTCTCAAAGACTCATCCCGTTGAATACATACTTGTTGCCCAAGATGTCTTTCTAAAGCCGTAAGATGATGGATTCATTTAAACCACGATCAGTTCACAAGCTCTTTCTGCTCCTCCTTTGGCAGCTCTCTCTCTCTTTTCAATACATGTATAAAACAGCTGAGATGATGCCGTTTTGTTCTGCGTATTTGGTTCAACACCTGCAGTTACAGGAGCATGACTCCTAAGTCTGGATTATAAACAGGAAAAGCCACAGCCAAGCCTGCTATTTGGAGAACTTAAGTTCTTGCACAAACAGCTAACAAAAGAACCTGGTCATGGCATCAGTCCCAAAAACTGCTAAGGAGTCCCTACACACTGCCATATTTTACACCAAATTATAGCAGAGCATCAATTTGGTTTGGTAATTTTCCCTTTTTCTAACTATGCAATTCAACTCCCACTGCACAGTGAAGCTGAACACATCTATTCTTAGACTTGATCCTTCATCCTACACTTTTGCCCTTGTTCTTAGGAGTAAAAGCTCCTAAAATCCAACATACTCTCTACTTCCTGTATTTATTTCCCCCATTTTATATTTGCAAAGTCCTCGTGGCTTTATGATGCCCTTACCAACTCCAGCCAGATAACAGAGCAGTGAAGTGCACCCAGGTGTGCACGTTCAAACTCTACAGCCAAGGCTATCCACACCATGCTGAGAGCCAGGTCCCTTTTCCCAGCATGAACATCACTTTCTCCCCAGCTAAACCAGAACATGCAAACGCTGGGAAGACTTCAAACCAGATCATCCTGTCTGATAATGGATTTTCCCTGCTGCCTGGGAGAAGGCATGTGCCACGGTCAGCAGTAATAGCAAGGGCTACCATTTTTATTCAGGGGAACCAGGGTAAAATGAGCTTCACCTCAGGAGTCATTAGTACATCAGTATGGACCCACCACTGCAAAGGCAGCTCACCTACTTCAGCACAGGCAGAAGAATATCATCTAGGCACAGCCTTAAAGGATACATCTAACAGGTCAACCATTATTTTGCATGTCTCAATACTAAAGCCATCAGATTTAATATCTTTGCCTGTAAAGAAAGAGCAAGAGACAGGATTATCACTGCACGCTGTACCATAGCACCTTCCTGAATAGCTCGTAAGCTCTATAACCAGCGTATACACATCAGCCCTTATTTGCTTCCGTGTCATCGGTGGCTTCCTTTGACGAAGACGCCTAGGGTGAAAGTTAGCTGTGATGTTTCCCCAAGCACACAGCCCAGTTAGCCTAGTTTGTAGGTGTGCTACAGAAGCAACAGGCAGAGATAAAGCTTTCCTGCCCTAATTGTCTGCCTGCAAAGACAAGGGTGGACTTTTGTAGGCAATGTTGCACTTCTGACCTTTGGAGGTCAGTGGTAGGTAGCTTCATGCAAAGGAAGAACATCAATCAAGCTTGGTAACCAGCAATACACCATTGCTAACTGGCTGGTGCACACAGACATACAACACAGTCCTGGCTACCTGGCTAAGATTTCACTTTGGAAATTAAAGAGACTCTTACTTCTCCGAGCACTTATTTCTCGAGCACTGTTTAATGGAAAGGAAAATGATGCAGAGCCAAGCTCTGAATCACTTCACAGAAAAAGAAGCCCAGAGTTTCAAAGTTTCCCCTCCTCAGGGACAGCCCAGACCATTGGGCTGGGCTACTGTTTGAATCCTGAGTGGTTCAATACTAAAGTAGCACCAATACCTTCTCTTGATTATTATCAAGCATTAATCAAATCCGTCCATCTTCCCAGCAGCCAATTCCCAGTAGCGGACGCTGGGATAAAAGGCCATATGCACCCTGCCAAATCACATGCCCTGTGAAACACACCTTTGGTGCAGGCGCAGCCCCGGCATTTTTACAGCCCCCTGAAGAAGCAGAGATAGCACGTGGCCACGGCCATACGGAGAACCAAGCCGCAGGTCTGGGGCAGAGCCCGGGGCTTTCACTCTGCCTGGGTCAATGGTGCGCTCTGTGCTCTCACGGCCACGCTGGAAATCTGCTGGTGGCCAGCTGAAGACACAGTTGGAGGAAGGTACTTACGTTTAGCCATAATTTTATTCAAGATGTTGCGCAGTTCGAAGGCGGAGATCTCTGCATCCTACAGAAAAGAGAAAAATTCTTCACTGTGAGCTGCAGACACCGTCTATCTCATAAGCAGCTTCTGACTCCTTTGGGTGAGTTGGCCAAGTTCAAACATCCCTTGGAGTTTATTTCCCCTGGATGGAAACGCAAGTGGTAAACTCTCCCCACCTCCCATTCCCAGGAGCACCACCAATTCCCAGGCATTAGCACACCGGGGGGGTGGGCTGTGGGGTCTGCCCGAGCCCCCAGGCAGGTGAGAGCAGCCTGGGGAGATGGCCCAGCCCAGTCCTCATCATCTCCTGGAGCAACCCATGCCCCATGCGCCTGCACCAAATGCTCTGCCCCAAGGACAGAATTAGGGACCTGTGGAGATCAAAGTCGAGCCTGCAGTTCAAAGAGAGCGAAGATTGTTCGGCAGGAGCGCTCACAAATCTGTTCTGTAAGCAGACGGGTAACTACACAGATTTTTGAATGCACAATTGTGCACAAGCTTGAGATCTGACTCGGTGCAAGAATTAAACTTCATCCTGGGGGAGGCATCTCTTTTACTGGTTACATGGGTGAGTGGCTAAGATGTTAACAGAAAAACACTCACACTTCCTGCTAGCTGTCCAAAAAGCTTTTTAAAGCTGGGTTCGATGTCATCTTCACTGATCTCGGTCTAAAAGAGAGAAACGGAGAATATGGAAAGGAGGAACTTTTCTGCCTGAAAATGACTTAATGCATTTCCTTGCCCCTAGTAAAACACAATTTAAATGGCAAAGTTGAAGGTACAGAGTGCTTTTACTTTGATTTTAATCACTTTTATTGTCAGGGGTGCCTCAAAATGCTGGCGTTGCAAACACTGCAGGAATTAAGAGCTTTTGCTATGGCTTTTACAAAAAAAAAATTAAAGAAAATTTAAAATTCTTTGTTCTATTAAAAAAATCACTACCAAATTCAGAATTTCACTGTTGCTGCTGCTGCTACTACTACTGTTGGACTAGCTGTCTTCATTTAACGAAAAGAAAGCAAAACATAAGTTCTTGTCTTGCAAAAAAAAAAAAAAAAAAAAGGAAAAAAAAAAAAAGAAGTCACACAGAGGGGTGGATGCATTAGTAGGCAAAACATCCCCAGCTCCAGGAAGACCAAACATATGGTGAGCCACTACTTACTCATGGAAACAATATCACATGCAAAAACACCCCCCTATGGCTAAAGGGCTGCACTCCTGGATTCCTGGAGTGGAAAAGGAATTTCCTGTGGCTCCAGTTACCCCTACAGAGAGCACCTCTGCTACCTGGGAAGCCCAAGCTCGCCACTCTGGATAAAGGACAACATGTGTTTCCACTATTGCTTATGATGTTCCTGGACATTATGATGTTTATGATGTTTGCTGGACATTCAACTATGGATATTGAAAGATCTGTTTTCAAAGTGGGACAACAGTTCTTGATTATGCTTATAGAAAAATGCTACCCTGCACAGGGAACAGGCACTCCAACCCCACTTATTTACAACAAAATTATCTCCGTTTAAAGCATTTAAGTTAAGATATACCTCTTCAAAATTGGCCTCAATTTCATCATCTATGACCCTAGAAAGATAAAGAAATCAATATTAAAACCAGAACAAGTCACTTCTCTGATGCTACAGAAGCATACAACAAAAGATTACAGAACAGTAGAAAGGTTTTTGCTTGCTTTGAATTAGGGAACTCAATATGAAAGGTCCCACACCCCTTCCCAAGGCCTTAGCCCAGCTGCTCTTTTAAGATGCAACATGTCTAAATCTTTTCACGGCTTCACAGCTAACGGTGTGGTTTGAGCCAGTTCCATTAAAACCCATTTTAATTTTATCAAAGGTATCATTTGGTTGAGCAAGTATCTTGAATTTTTTTCCAGCCTGATCTCAAAGGTGTGAGATCAATTGTTCTGATCAATGCGTTCTCAGACAGCCGAAAGCACACGCATGTCTGTCTCCCAAGCAGCGAACCCAGCCTGCAGCTCTCTGGGGCTTTCTTCTCTCCACAGACCAACCTGTGCTGTGGCACCCAGCTGCCTACAGCCCAATAACTAAAAATGTCTGCCCAGGTAGTGCTGGTAATAATAATAACAGTAAACAAACAAACAAACAACAACAACGATTTGTTATATTATTATTTTTCTTCCACCATTCCTTCCTGCTAAGTTTACTCAAACTTTCCTCTGTTGCACATGGGGAAACTGGCGACGAACAAGAACAGCTCTGATCCCATCCACGCAGGGCGATTGGGCATTCCCCCTTCCCACTCCCTGCGGGAAGCCGATGTACCCCCACCCTGGGCTGCTCCACCCTTCCACGCCCACGAGAAGGACCAGAGATCACCCATGTGCCCATACTGTTCTTATGTGGTTACAAAAAAGCTACATACGTGGAGTTTGCATTTTTTTCCGAGAAGACTCGCAGACAGAAATCCCCATTTTTGTTGGGTTCAAAGGTTGAGGGCACGACGATATATTCTCCTGCAGGGAGCTTGAACCGGTTCAGCACTTCTCGGAGGTTGATAAAGGTGTTCGATTTTTCCCTTGCTTTGTTGGTCAGGAAAAAGTTTTTGCTCAGATGAATATTTGTCTGGCCAGAAAACTTATGAAAAGCAAAGAAAGAGAAAAAACCCCCACAGTTTGCATGTATTTGCATTTACAAATTAAAAATATAATAGATACGACCATTAAATCTGGATGGAAAAAAAAAGATGTCTGTTCAACAGAGCCAAAAGAGAGAAGAGAAGAGAAAGGGGGTGGGTGCTTCCTACCACAGTACTCCTGAGCTGAGGCTGCAAACATATTTTGCAGATAATCCCAATAAATCATTCAGGTCACGCTTACATTTTGCAGATGATGAACAGTGTGTGAAGACATTTGGCAAACTCTTCCACCGACTATTTTTCTTTAAAGTGAGATGGCTTATGACCCATGTCCCTCTGGTCCCCAGAGCTGGTGCCACCAGGGGACTGCAGCTCAGCTCTGTCTCTGAGGTCAGGCTGCCTTAAAGCAGAGAGCCTGCTTACAGAGGCCTCCAAGAATAAAATAAACGTTACACATTATAAAAGCATATTTGGAGTGTAACATCTTCCAGAACAAACTCTTCTGCAGAGGGTTTTACAGGTGGGCTAGCTCAGCTCTAGAATCAAACATCAGGAATGTGCATGGTTCAGAAACCTCCCCCTCCCGTCCTCCTGGATTTTTTAAGGATGCAAAACCTGTCAGACCCGCTGTCACGGTGGGAAATAAAATTCCACCTTTTGGGGAAAAGTCACGGGACTGTAGCTAGAGTCTCTTTTTTTATGGAAATCAGGTTTTTGGACCACTAGGGTGAAAGCTGAGTGGCTGACAGAGTACTGCTAAGGCTTTCAAAAGGTACATAAAAAATTTAATTAACTGGCAGCACCATTTCCTTTCCTGATGAAACCACGTTTTACATAACAGCAGCTGGTTTTGAGCGTAGCCTCAGGAGCTGTGAGGTGCCCGGGCTGCTTTGCATGCACCCTTGAAGGTACAACAAGCACCATAATGAGATTACCCAGGCATTTTGCTCAACCTCGTTTGTTCCTCTGAGGAGCAACAGCTCAGAGGCATCTGCAGCCCTGCCTCCTATTGCATAGGCATCACTGCGTTGCCACCCCTCTCTGATCCCTGGGGCATGCTGCTATTAGCTACCTGCAGGTAGAAACAGAGAAAAACCAATAAAGACGGTGCTTAGGGAAAAGAAAATATACGCTTCCTTGGAATATTAGTTGTGTGTCAAACATGAACTCTGTGCAAACCTGAGAAAGCAGCTGTGCTCTGGGGGAAGAGGTGTGGGTCTGGGCTGGGAGAAGACCCGTGGAAGAGCAGCTTTGGTGAATTTCTGCAGTATAGAGAGCTCTCAAACCAACCCAAGATGCTCTGAAAACGCAACACGGGCTCAAGGCCCCTTCCAGAATAAATGGCCTCTAACTTTAAGACTCTGCACAGTCAATATTGTCCTGCAGTGAAGGAGGATCCTCTGAACTGTTTCTTCCCACAAGCCATTCAGCCCCAACTCTGCACCTTGACCACCAATGCATGCTACGTACCTCTGGGGGCACCTGCAAGGAGAAAAGGAGAGAGTTATTTGCCTGTTGAATGGCAGCTCCAGGGCTACTTCTTTTCACCGCTGTTTCGCGGATACATCCACACTCTTGAAAAAAAGACCCGGCTTGTGGGGGAAGGTGAACGCTGAGCGCACTGAGCGCACATCACCCAACGCTGACTGCTGGCTGAGCTCCCAGCTCCATCCTGGAGGCAGGTGAGGCTCACCCCGGGCAGCCTGGGCACAGCCTGGCACAGACACAGCCAGGCTGGTCGTGGTTTCCTGCTGACCCTCTACCCTGTGGCCCGCTGTGATATTTTTTGTAGACTCTGTTTCTCTACTATTTCTTCCCACCTTCTCTTTCACCCCCCCAACCTCTCCACCATCAGGAGAGGAGGTAGGGGCTAAGCAAGACAATAATGCAGTTTTCTGTTTCCTTACAGACTCCAGGGACCTAGCTTTGCTTTAAACCTTATTTGCCCACGGGGACCAAATTCTTTGACAAGCTTTTCCAAAGCTGGGATATCGAGAAAGCAAGCAGTCGCACATATTGCCTACAGTTACAGAGCAACCCGCTCTGGGCAAGACCAGTAGTCCTATTTTCATGGCCAGTTAAGCACTGTTCCTTTGCAGCTCTGAACAAAATGTCCTGCTTAAGGAGTTACCACAGACACGTCTCTGACCCTTCACTCAGCAGAATGAGTTTTACAGGTGTTTTGGCTGGTTCTGCTGCTGGGCTCACGCTCCCCAAGCTAGCACAGGTGTCCCAGCTAGCGTCACACCCCTACCGTGGCTGCTCTCAGTCTGCCACTTTTCACCACAACCTGACAAGTGAAGGTCAGACTGGATTTCTGCACTTTTAGTTTTTGTTTTTTAAATACTTTTTCTGCTCCTCCATTTAGAAACACAGAATATTATCAGTGAGAAGCAGCCTCTGTGGGTCATCTGGTCCAAGCTCCTACTCAAAGCAAGGCCAATATCAAAGTTCGATGAGGTTGCTCAGGACCTTGTCCACTCTAAGTTTTATTATCTCCAGGAATGCAGATTCCATCATCTCTCTGGGTATCTGTCCCTGTGATTGACCACTGTTTTCATGGAGGATAATTTTCTAAACATGTAAGTGGACTTTTCCTTGCTGCGGCTGGTGTCAACCCAGCTGAGTTTTGGTAAAAAGCCCAGTCTGAGAATTGCACTACCTTATTTACAGGGCAAGTTTTCCTTTTCCTCCCATGCACCTGTACTGCCTTACTTGCCTCATAAATTGCAAAACCGATGGTATGCATGTCCTCTCCCATCTTCCTCTGCTTCCGCCGGTGCTTCTGAATCAGGCCAATGAGGAAAGTGCAGCCCCTCTCAGGATCATCAGGATCCTCATCTTCTTCTTCCAGCTTGATTAAATACTGTGGATTCGTCCAGAAAGTGTCTGGGAAGTGGATTTATGCAAACTGCTCAGAGGCTTCTTTGAAAGCAACTGTGCTGATATATACATGTCAGCTAGGACAGATGCAGCTCTGACTTCCAAAATCACCTGTGAGAAGGAAAAACTGACACTCCCCTCCCCAGGCTTTACAACCACAACTAGACCCTCACCAGGGAGCCACATTTCCCAAACACCTGCACTTTTTGGACGTCAGTCCTGGATATCCCAGGTATATCCTCCTCCTCCATAGGCCACCCCAAACCAGGTCCCAGAATAAGCGCCCAAAGTACAAGTGGACGACTATGAAGGGTTTCTCCATCACAGCGGTGACCACGTGCTCTTACTTGGGTAATTCCTGCAGCCCCCTGCAGTGGCTCCTCGCCTCCAGTTCCCATCCAGCTTCAGCAGGCTCCACTTCTTGTACCTGTCACTTGCCAGGGTGTCTGGAGTCAGGTTGCAGATCTCCAGGCGGGAGTAATGTCTTAAGAAGTCGTTGAACGCCATCCTGCAGGAGGCAATGCCACAGGCAACGGCTCCTTAGGATGGACAGGTTTTCTGTACAACCACCTTGTCTATCCTCCGTCTCTCCCACTGCCATTTAGCACTAGGATTTGGGGTGAATTTGCTCACCCATCTTGGAGAATGTACTGGGAGAGATTACTTTTTGTGAAAAAAGCAGAGGAGAAGACATTCCCTTCAGCCTGAATGGAAACCCAGTGCTACTTACCAAAATTCTCCATCTTCATGCCTCCTGGTCAGCCGCTCCCGTACCTCAGGGTCAACACCACTCCAGTTTGGGCAGCTGAAAGACAAACCCACATAAACTACAGGGTAAAGGTTAAATCCTAATGTAGCTGGTCTGGCACAATGATTTCACTTGCTTACAGCTCCACGCAATTGCAATACTCCACAGTATCCAGCTGACAGCAGCTCCAGGGCTCTCAAACCACAGCAGCATTAAAATACAGGGACCTGGGATATTCGATACCTCACTTCTTAAATATCCAAGGTGTCGTGGCTTAACCCCAGCCAGCAACTGAGCACCACGCAGCTGCCCACTCACTCCCCCCCCACCCAGTGGGATGGGGGAGAAAATCGGGAAAAGAAGTAGAACTCATGGGTTGAGATAAGAACAGTTTAATAGAACAGAAAAGAAGAAACTAATAATGATAATGATAACACTAATAAAATGACAACAGTAATAAAAAAAGGACTGGAATGTACAAATGATGCAATTGCTTACCACCTGCCGATTGACACCCACTTAGTCCCCCAGCGGCGATTCCTCCCACCCCCCGCTCCCCCCAGTTTATATACTGGACATGATGTCACACAGTATGGAATACTTTGGCCAGTTTGGGTCAGCTGTCCTGGCTGTGTCCCCTCCCAACTTCTTGTGCCCCTCCAGCTTTCTTGCTGGCTGGGCTTGAAAAGCTGAAAAATCCTTGACTTAGTCTAAACACCACTTAGCAATAACTGAAAACATCAGTGTTATCAACATTCTTCACGTACTGAACTCAAAACATAGCACCGTACCAGCTACTAGGAAGACGATTAACTCTATCCCAGCTGAAACCAGGACACAAGGTAAGGATCAAAACCAGTTTTATTTGCAGAAAGTGCTAATGCCTTAACTGAGACGGAGCTTTATTTTAGAAAAAGGAAGACCCAGAACAAATACCGCCCAGCCACAGAACTAAACTCCGTCTTTCATTGTTAACAACAGAAAAGGATTTTTAAAGCCCTTTTAGCAAGAAAGTTTTCTGTAGCTCACCACTGAGCCTGGGCTGTTAAAGGAGCAGAAAGTACAGAGGGGCTTGTAGGAACCACCAGCCAAATAACTGCATCGTACGTGAAGGCAGGTGTTTGTACGAAGGGCACTGCGTGCTGTGACACCTATGTGGGAGATGACAGTGGTGGGATGCTTCTTTTAAACAGCTCAGAGCAAACATCACATTCAGATGTGACTTAGAGAGGAATTTGAAGTAGGGAGAAGCCAGGTGACAGCAGAAACACGATCATACCCCTGCAGTAAAAGCCTACAGGCTATGCGCAAGCCATCAACTCACTTGTCATTCCATTTTCCGGTCCACTCCACTTCCCCCCAGGGATTTCGGATTCTGATCAGCTTCTGCACCGTTCCTCGGAAGTTCACCTGATGGGATCAGAAGCGTATGGAGAGTTATCCAGGGATTCAGCACTGTGCTCCCTTTCACCTTTTCTATGGGAGTTAAAGGACATGGCAGAGTAAGTATCTCAGTGCTACACAAACCCTAAAGTGTATATATGCAAACAAGCACTCATCTGGTCCAAAAGCCATGAAGTCAAACTGATTTTGAATGAGGTCCATGCACCCAACCTTGTCCTGAGAAGGTTTATAGCATGCACTAATCAAAGCTCACGATAACCAAAATGTCTGTTTTGTGTTGCTAAAAAAATTACCTCTGACAGGATTTCAAGCAAAGGGAACAAAGCTACTACAGGACTGCCAAAAAGCAGGTACAAGGGGATATTTCTCTTAAGTTGTCATTTATGTACAAACTGCCTTTTCATATTCAAATGCATCAATGCATCCCCGCCACCATGTAAGATGAGCCTGTTACAAGAGACGGGATACTCAGTCTGGCCACGACCCCTCTGACCACAGGAATGCCCTGCAGTTCGGGAGCCTCAGCCCCTCCTCGCACTGTGCCAAGGCCCTGGCTTGTTATCTTCTGATCTCTGTGCGCACTGAGGCCAGGCCAAACAAAGCTGTCTGAGTTTCAGTAGGAAAAGCCAATATTTATGGGGAACATACGGCACTAATTCGAGGAAGGAGCTGGCGCACCTCTAGAGCCCAAAGTGAAGAAAACTGCACAGAGCAGCAGCAGCCCAGAGTCCAGAAATGATGCTCCAGTGCCCAAGATGAACTATCCTTACAAAGCCTGACTGTATCTCCAAAGGAAAAGCCTGGCTAAATCATGCCTGGTTGTGAATTAAGGTCAAACTCCCTCTTCACTGCTTTTGCTGTGAGAGGAGAACCAAATGCAATCACATAAACCTGCCTGTTAGCAGCATCCACCTCAGTGCAGCATGTCAGCAGCTCTCTACACCTCACTCTGGAGTTTCAGAAATTATTTCAGAAACAATTGTCGGTGAAGTAACTGAAAGTCCATTACACACGTAGAAGGACGCCATGATCTGCTTCCTTTGTTTTCACTTGTCTTAACTTCACCAGTCACCTACTCTTGGACAGGCACCTTGCATTTGAACATCGTGCCCTGCTCAAAGGTGCTGTCTGGGAGGCATTTAAGGGACAATAATTTTTTTTTTTTTTTGCTTGGCACGGCTCTCTCACATCTTGCTGTGCATTTAAGCTACAGTACTGCCTGCTACGCAGAAATGTGTTGAGGGGCCCGGTCACCAGCAGAGGGTAGTGTGCCCTCTGCACAGACCTTCCCACCACCCGCTCACTGGGAAATAGCACTGCTTATGGAAAAATAGGGGCTTTTTGGCCAAACCCCCAAGAAGTCAAGTTTGCGTTTATCCAAAACACACCAACTAATTCAGTATTTCTTCAGAGAAAAGGGGCTCAAAACCTGATTTGGCAGAACGGGTGAGACTGGAGAATTTGCAACGCTGAAGACGGATTTGTGGCCGCCATGGCCCAGGCCACGCGCAAAGCTCGCTGCTTTTCACCCCTTCGGGGTGGCGAACGTACCTCCTCCGCCCCGGTGACCGAGTACGCGTGTCCCTTCACCAGCTTCTGGGAAGTGACTGCCTCCGTCTCTGCTGCACTGGTGATCTGGAGAAGCAAAGAAGATCGGTGAGCGTGGCTTCCCGCGCGGCGGGGGATCCAATGGAGCAAAGCTTCCCCCTCCAACGGAGCTTTGATCTCACTGCGGGGCTCCAGGGGTGGTTTAGCTGCCGCACAGAGGCAACGAGAGGGATCTGTGTGACAGAGCGGGGAGAGGGGAAGGCAGCACGTGTGGTGGTGCTGGAGCCCCCGGGGTCCACGTTCATGGCACAGGGTGCACACCAGAAGCCCTGCACCACAGCAAAGCTCCCTCCCGGCTCTGAAACACTTAGTGTGGTGCATCCCCTCTCGTGCATCTCCAAACGCCGTACAAAGGGGGTACACACGATGAACTCTTGTGTTCTCAAGGGGCCCAGGGGAACGCAGGGGGTGACTGGTCTGAGGCTGCCCAGATGTCACCAGGGATCACACCCAGGTCCAGCAAGCCCCAGCGCTTTGCTTAGAGGTCGAAAGACCCCCTTCAGCTCCACAGCGGGGTGGGATGTTCCCCCTCCTTTCCCCAGCACTGCCACCCGAGGACCTGCCATGCAGGGGAGCGAGGGAAAAGGCTGCACTTTGGATGCCATTCATACCTGAAGGCATATCACCCTCTCACTTTTTCAGGGCCATTACAATACTCGGACAGTCTGGCCTACAAACACGGCAGAGAAAAGTCACTTCTTGCTAGAACGTGACTGCTTGACATCTTGCTGTAATAATACTTAACCCTCTATGAAACGTATGGTTGTCATTGCCTTCCCACCATTTCAGAAAGTGTGTGATCTTTAAACAAGCATATTTGAAGCGTCAAAAAAAGAGAGGGTGGGATCAAGCAGGCAGGATTCCTGCTGTCAATTCATGCCCTATTACTGCCCCGCAGCGCACTCTCCATGTAACGCTTAACCTCTGCGTCCCCATTTCCCTTACAGAAGAGAAGGGAAGATTTTACAGGATTTTTTCAAAGGCTAAACTCATTAATAATCAGTTTACAATATAGAAAGCGTCAGCATTTACCAACAACAGAATATATTTACTCTCCCTCACCCCCAACAAGAGATTTGTATCATTCTGGGGCAAAAACCCAGATGTCAGATTCTTATCTAAATGCAAACGAGTAAAACAGGCCTCCAAAGTGCTGCGAAGTCGCACGCTGACATTAACCAAGTACTTTTCCTGCTGTGAAGCTTCCCTCTCCTGTGACTCTGATTTAACTTGAAAAATGGGAGGAAACATTTGAATTTGTATTATGAATGGAGTTCTTGTAAACAGTTTACCTTCCCTTTAGACATAACTAAGATGTAATCTCATTTGGGAGCAGGGTGATTATCACAATAACAATACCTAGACTCATTTCAGTCAGGCTAAAAGCGATGCTGAATCCTTGCAGGCAGGGCCAAAGCGCCTCTTTTCCTTCTCGTACAGGTTCAGCTTTTGACAATGTGTTTTCCCATAAAGCCTTTTAAAGGCCTGGCAACAGTCCGAGCCTCCCCGCTTCAAGAACAGTGCCCAGATTTTTTGGGAACATTTTGGTACAATTTGTGCAACAAACAGGCTACAGCAAGGATTGAGGTTACCACCTCTGAGCATCTGACTGCAGGAGCCATTAGCAGCAGCTTTCTGTCCAAACCTACTCAGCCCGTACCAACCTGCTGCCAAGCTACAGGCTTTCTTAAGAACAAAGATGTACATCAGGACCCCTAATGAGTTCCCTGTATGATCTGGTATCACGAACCTACGAAACAGCAAAAGCTCTAGGTCTTGAGGAAGAAACACAAGGGAGGCAACGAGCTTTTACACATGAACTAATGAAGTCTACATTTCAACCTAACCCCGAGAAGAGCATGCGCCTGGGTCACACTCTTGGGTCAAATTCTCCAGACACAAGGTAGAGCAGAGAACCGTAGGCAGAGGGGACCAGCATCCTTTGCGCACCTCCTGCAGATGGAGCAAGGGTCCACCCTCCAGCTGCCCACATGCGCAGCAAGAGCCGAGTGTCCAGCAATAAGCCCGCTAACTCACATCAATGGAGCAGCCAAGGAGAGAGCCTTTCTGAAGTGCCTTCTGAATGATTTTGAAGAGGTTGGGTGGTGCCTTCTGCAGCTCATACCATTCTGCAATTCCACCGGTGAAGTCCTCAAAGCCTTCAGTGGTGGTGCCACCAGAGAGAGACTCATACGATCCGTTCAGCCTGCACAAAAGGACACACACACACAACCATCAGGCTCCCTATTTTTCTCTTCTCACACACACACCATCAGCAGGTTCCCCATTCTCCTCTTCTCTTGGAGAGACGCACTCAGTTTGCCAACTGTCACAGCATTTCTGCTTTCAACAGCACCACACCAGCTACAAATGCGCCCTCCATTCAGCTTTGCTTCTTAGAGCTCTGTACTTGCAGAGCCCAGCACAGAGTCTTAGACACTCATGTATACAGGTTGCAGGTTCAGTCATATCAATGACAAAACTCATGAACGCTATTTGAAGAAAAAAATAATATTAACACAATCAAGACCAAACAATTTGCCTCTCTAGTTCCACATAGTCTTTTAACCCCTTTAACAATTACGGATCTGATTTTCAGCTGATCTAAATTAGCTCAGTTTCTTAAGTCAATTGAAATTAGTAATGTTAGATGGCAGAATTCCTCCCTGGCCATCCCCAAATTGGAAATTCAGTTTTGAGCATCTTCACCTTGAACAGAGACCTAGGCACAGGGACTGGTGTGCTTTGCATGCTGAAGCACTGCTGGTGCAAGCCCTCACAGGTGTGAGAGCACGTCAAACAGAGCTTCCCAGACCCCAGGGACAGGAGACAGCACTCTAGCCTTGCCATGAGATGCGAGAGCTATTTTTCCTGGCTAGCAGCAAAGCCGGTCCATTTGGCTACTTGTCTTTAGCACCTGTCAGTAAAGCTTTACTAAAGCAGCCATTGTGGGATACCCCAGGAGTTGTAAAGGCTAATAATTAGGCTGACATTTTAAATGCATAGTATCCGTGCAGTTGAGGATGCTATGGGGAAGCAGAGGCATTGGGAGATTTGAGTGGGGTGAAAGCCTGGCCTCGACTCACTTGGCGTAGGCCTTCTCCAGCAGCGCGCTCCAGAACTCGCTGCCCTCGGCCGAGTGCACGAAGAGCAGCTCCCCGTTCTTGGTGGGCAGCCTGTCGTCCACCACGACGTCCAACCACTCCCCGTACTGCCAGAACTGCAAAGAGAGCACAGACATGTCGTCACTGCCCCACGCTGTGCACTCAGGTCACCAGGATGTTTATCTGCTAATGCCAATTTCCTAGAGGAAAATCAATCTCCTGCAGAGCCAGCTTCGCCCACCCTGTTCGGGGATGCACGTCCTCAGCTGGATCTGCTGATGGAGGAAGGACCACAGAGACAGCCCCTGCTCCCAGCTCTTTGGTTAGTGGTCGTCTTCCTTCCACCACCATCACCCTTTTTGCATGTCGCCGTTTTTCTGCCTCGCTCTTTGATGTCCCTCAAAGTGCTCCAGGAAACACCACACACGTAGACATAGCCAGCTACGCCAGCTCCTGGCCAACAGCACTGGGGGGGGAAGGCTGTTTTCCACGTACCTGGAAGTGGAAAATTCCTGCATATCTATCCTGGAAGCTCTGGTCTTTGGGAACAACACGGGCCAGAATTTCTTCATTCAGGGTGAGAGAGGCAATAGCGGCCAAGAGCCAACAGTCCCCTGTAAAAATAAAAGAAAGAAAAAAAAGGAACAGTGTCATCTTTATTATTCAAACTTCATTTGTTAGTTTCTGTACTGCATAGGGATTGTGCATTATAACCAATAATCACCTCAGCTGTGATGAGATGATCCCTCCCGTCACTCTACCTCTAAGGCAGATCAAATGTATGTACACAAATACCCGCCATTTCCAGGCAAGTGTTGAACTTTCTCAAGAACAAAGTAATTAAAAAAAAAAAAAAAAAAAAAAAAAGTAAAAGCAGGCTTTTTTATGATCTACCAACACAGTTATCACCCATGCTGGGACTATTTGAAGGAAAACTTAATATTCAATTGAGTGTCTACAGATTAGGAAGCAGCATGGGGAAAATGCAAAGAGCAGGGCCTGTGGGCACATGGAGGTACTCAGGGGTGCAGTTCCTCCTCAAAAGGCCAGTGTTTTATCAAGCATAGGCTGTTTTCCTTTCCCTCCTCCACATTTAATAAATGCCTGTTGACTTGCCATCCAGAGACCTATCCGGTGGACAAGCTCCCTTTAAGGTCTCTTGCCAGCTTCCTACCAAATAGGAGCGTCTTTCACCTTTTACATCTCTGGAGAGTCTTGCTAGAGGCCTCTCTGTTTAGTCCCACATCTCGTTGTTATAGTAACTCACAGAATTAACTCACAAGGTTGACAAAACTTAACAATTTTGAAAGAGTTGATATGAAGAAATCCATTACCCTGGAGACGCTGCTATGTGATCATGTAAACTTAAGATAACTAGAGCTAGAATATGTGCCGTATGTATAACCAAGAACGTATTATTCATTAGGAATAGATAACAGTAGATTAGTCAATGCTGGATGAGAATCAAGTAAATACCCTGTCCTTGCCTTACCTTGCTTAATTTTAATACTAAAATCAAGACCCACTTGTGCATAATGACTATGTAAATGTGAGTCCACCTTAGTATAATGAACTGGACAAGAGCATGACATGCTCAGAAGACCTTTTCACTACATAAGTTTGTGTAGCCTATCACAATTTTTGTTGTATGTCTTGCCCTGTAACATAATTGTATAAAAACTTCAACCTTTCTTTCTAAAGGCGTGCAGGTATTTGGAGACCTGGCACACTATACTGCAGTACAGCAATAAAGACAAATATCTCGACTCGATGTGTTGACTGGCTTTTTGCACATCGGGTAAAAGAACCCAGCTTTTGGGACACCGTCGTCTCTGGCACTAGTCACCAGGGAGTCGGGGAAGGTCTGAAGGCAGGCACTGTTCCCCAGTCCCGCACACCTCTTCACCCTTCCTGGGATGGGGCCAACGTACACCGAGCCTCATGCCACAGCCCCAGGGCCCAGGCCGTCTGGATAGTATTTTTCCACACCATCTCCTACCAAGCAGAGGGAGGAGAAGACCACAACTATATAAACATTACCTCTATTTTTTGTAATTATTTTCAGAAACCAGTCTTACTTTAACAGAGCGGTTACCTTTCTGCTCAGCCATGGGCCTCCTGCAGCTCATTAGCAAAGTGATTAGAGATTTAAAGACCCAGCTGATGCCCCAACTCCCACAGCCCAACACAAAACTCCTTGTTACCAATTACCAGATCTGCTGTTGCCTTGCTTTGTGAACACAGGAAAGCTGGTATTACACATCAGATCCCACAAAATGGTCCTGCAGCATATGTAGGATTGCAGGTTCAAGAAACATGAACCAGCTGCAGCTGCTAGCAAGTCAGAGGCCAGCAAAGCAGTGGTCTCTATACAGCCAGCTCTCTCCTATAGGAAAAGGGTCACAAGCTCACAGGTGAGAAGCTGGGATTCAAATGGGAGAAAGTCTCAGGGAGAGTTAAGTCTAAAGCAGCTCTCAGACCCAAATCCATCACCACTCAGATAGCAGTAGGAGGAACACAGACAACGTGCAACTCCCTCCAGGCTGCTCGACGCTTTTCACAGCTGATCCCCAGCAGCAGCTCTACGAATGACATCTGTCCCATGGCCCTTTTCGCATCTCACAAAAGGTAGGAGATGTGAAATTGCAGAGTAATTTCAAAACCTGAGATGCTTTTACTATTTCATAACCTAGAGGGGAAGAACCACACATAAAACTTTCCCCTCGGCCCTGCCTCCAGCTGCTTGTACTGCAATGGAGAAATTGTCATGTCAGAGAAGTTTTTCAAACAGGAAAGTCACCTTGCTATTCTCCTGTGACAGCAATGAGGATGTTCCCCTCCCTCCTCTGCGACAGCACATCCATCTCACCCTGCAAAATGGCAACTCGTACAGCCTCCTTCGTGGCATTTGAGACCCTCTTCCCTGGCAGCTCTGCACCCTCCGGTGCCGTGGTGCATTCAGAGGCACCACCAAGCACAGCAAATGTGCTTGCTAGAGAAGAGATTGGGGTCAGAAGATACTAAGAGACATTTTTACATGGGCTAATCTACAACTAACAGTATGATCCTCTGTCCCCCAGCTGCGTGAGGGCTCTAGCAGTTACCCTTCACAGCAATTTTCTTTACAGAGGACAATGTTAAAGCGGTATGCAAACAAAGCCTTTGGTCAAAAGGCAACAACAGGACTTCAACTTCAGTTCAGCTTACATCTGTGCTCTCCCATATACAGCCTGCCCGCACAGTTATTTTTGTGGTTTTGTGGGTTTTTGTTGGTTTTTTTGTTTGTTTGTTTGGGGTTTTTTGTTTGGTTTTTTTTTTACCAAGGCAGTCTTCAAACAAACCTGGCAACATGGTAATCTCCTGGGAGAGACTGCCCAGAGATACCTTCTGTACAGAGGATCCCTGTTTTTATTAAGTCTCTAAAACAGGTAGTTTCTGAACACGAGTTGGGATTCTTCAAGTCCAAGGGACGACCACTGGCTAGAGAACAGCCCTGGCACTTAGACTGGGGCTCTTTTGGGGTCCAGCTGAATTAACACCATACTACCTCTCAATTAATATCATAGAGTCTCCACTCTTTCCTCCTTAACTTGTTTTTCTCCCACTGGCACTCATCACACAACAAGTCAATTCATTAACCCAGACAAAAAAGTCTTTCTGTCGCCTTACTGAGTTAAAAGAGGTCACAGCTTGTGACAGGACTCTTCTGGGTCAAGAGAGCAGTGGGTTGTTATGTATTTGGCAGTAGAAATATTGTATGTAAGAGACATCGTGAGAAAAGGGGATGGATGTAAATACACATGTGCACTGGACCAGCACACACTGCAGGAGAGCTGGGCACTCTCCATCAACACCCCAGCACTGCACACAGGTGGATAACCCTTGGCCTCCCCCATAAATATTCCTCTTCTAGCACCCAGGAACCACTGGGTGTTTAAGACCAACAAAATCCTAAAAGGAAAAGAGCAGGGATCTTAATTCTCCCTGTTGTGCCGCTGTGTTCCTGCTCCAGCAGGAACAATCATTCACAGTTGGGAAAAGTTAGCAAGCCTTAGCGAGACTTTTAACTTCTAACAAACTGCAAATCTCAAAGAATCCTGAACACTGGGAACAGGCATGAGACAAGTCACAAATACACAAACTGATAGGTTAACCGGTCTCATCTCAGCATAGAGGCCACATAACTGATAACCCACAGACAGGTGCCTGTCCAAGCAGCAGAACAACCCTGGCACACATCCCACGCTCTGCAAGGCTTTTAGAGACAAACACGCGCAACTTGGAGTCTCTGGCATCTCAGACCTACACCAGCTAGACTAAAGCCGGTACAGATACGCTCACCCAGACTACTAGGATGCCTTCACGTGGTTAGGTAGATCCATGCTCTCATTCAGACTAAACTAGATAAACCCAGAAAGAAAGCAACTCGGCCTGCTCAGTACCGCTGTGCTAGTCCTAAGGCACAGCTGGGTAAAACCATACAGCTCTTGGCATCTACAACAAAGCTGCAGGCAGAGCTGAAGGCACTTTGTGCATGCTCTATCGGGTGGGTGGACACAGCTGGAGGAACGTCCTACACCCTTTGCTCGCAGTCAGCTGTGGAGGTGTTTTTCCTCTCAATTGCTCAACCTGCAGCATAAACCAGAGTTCACGTTGCACAGCCTTACTCAACCAGGCAAACTGGACTGCTCCAAGAGAACCCCAGAGCATCTGACATCGGTGTTACCAACCTCAGAAAAACTGTGCTGATTTAACTTAGCAGCCACTCTGGCTCAGAGGGCAGGTGTCCCACCATTCTTCCAAAGAAATATTAGCATATCTATTCCATAAACAAGGCAGGGGCTGGGCAGGCAGAGAGCCGCACAGAAAGAGTAAATGAACAACTCAACATGACCACAGTAGCTCAGGAAGCCTTGGTCAAGAAGATGCTCAGGCATCTAGATTAAGAGCATACAACCTTTAATGCTATAATACATCTTTGAGTCAGATATCCCCTGTAGATAAGAAGCTCTGAAGTTCAAGGAGGAGAAACCCCCCCAGAGGACCTCTAGGCCCATAAGCAGAGTTTATAAAGAATTTCCTTTACTTTCTAGCTGTCCTATCAAGGCAGACATGAAGAGAAAGAAACAGCAGACTTTGTTGTAAAATCTCTCTGTTGAACTTTATACTGGTTTCTAAGAAGAATTTGGAGTCAGAGGAACATAGATCTTAACTTGGACAACTCTGGGCAAGGTCTTCTTGAGGTTAAAAGGCAGATGCAGCACATATGCAAGATGCACCACCCTTTGGTTTCCACATTTAGAAGTGCTCAACAGTCAGGATATCATCTCTCCCTTTCTGAACAGTCATCACTAAAAGTAGACCTGATAATTCAAAGCCTGGATGAGAACAGAGCTCGTGATAACACCAGGAGTTTTAGCCTGCACTAAGTAAGCCTGAGCAGGGTCTTTACCAAATAGTCTTAACTATAAGAACTGGTACTTTTGTAAGGCTCTTGACAATGACTTTCCTTTGACAGAGAGGGAAAGTCCAAGAGGAGGCTAACAGACAGGTTACTTATATGAAGAATTTGAAAGGAGCGTTAGCAAGGCTAGGTTAATCATGGAGAATTTTTGTAAATGCACAATACAATAGGCAGAACAAGGTTATCAGAAAAGGGAATATTATCAGGCTGAGTTTATTTATATTAACAAGAAGTACTATTTTTTCCTGTTGTGCTTCCTTTTTGCTGCTACCAATGTTTTACTTATTTCCATCTCTGCATTTACCTAGTCTCCAGCTATAAACAAGAATGTTACAAGAAATGTAATTGCAAGGCAAGCATAAATAGCCGTAAGGGCTTAAAACTGGCCATTCTGGAGAGCAAAGACAAGCAAAGCATCCTCATGAAGCACCTGGAGGGCTGTAAGCAAAAGGCAGCTCCTCTGGTCCCTGCACAGCCCATGTAAGGGTATGGGAAAAATGTACATTCAGCCAATCACAGACATGTCATTATTTTAACACACTCATAGCTACAGGTTAACAACTACTGAATGTATTTGTATTAATACCATGGGACTCCAGGAATTTTTCTGGTTAGAAACATGAGGCTGTGGCAACCCACTTACAGTAGAGTGGTTGCCAGCGTGGGAAAACCAGGCATCTAATTTTCTAAATTCATTCTATTCAATTCATTATTTTTCCACACGTTTTTATGTAAGGAGGAGACACCAGTGTCTGAACAGCAGAAGAGAGATACCGAGCAGTGTACGCCCCAGTGTTGTGATACCATGGTGACATCCCCTCCAAAGAAGGCGGTTAAGGGTGAATAAGCTTCCTCTCCCCAGCGGCTTTGGTTCCTCCCCTCTGCTGTAATGAGTCACCACATCCCATGTGCTGCGGTTCTGAGCCAAATACCATCATTGACTTCAGATTTGATACTGGAAAACTAACTCTAAATACTCTCCCTTAAAAGTTTCTCCTAAAAAGCAACAAAAACAGAATAAAGGATAATCCAAAGCCCAAGCGGTAGAGTTGTGGTGTCCGGAGAACCAAACGAACTGTCGCCTTGGTGAGGCGACAATCTTTTCTGTGCTGATGATCAGCTGTGCCTTTTATGCATCGTGGTATTGTATAGTACAGGTCAAAAACGATGAAACAAATTTATAGGCTTCATCTGGCCCACAGACCAAAGACTCTTGGGCTAAAAGGAACATCTGTACCACCGCTCATTAGCCAAGCTGTTCGGTTACACATCCCCTGCCACGAAGCCTGTTGCAGCAGCGATAGGTACGTCTGCTTTGGACACCTCATCTGTCCCTGTGGTATTCGAAGATGTTCTGAACGGCTTAGCACAGCAATGAAACTCCACGTGGGCACAGGTCTGTTGCTTTTTGACCAAGCCTTTTGGGGAATAAACAGATGACAAAAGCTTCCTACAGAAAAAAGCAACATAGTAAAAAGCACAGGTTTCCAAGAGCACCTGACATCTTCCAGTGCAATCTTTGTGACATCCCAAAATGTGATGTCATCGGGATGGGAAATCAGTGTCAGCACACAAAGTTCAAGTAAATGGAAGCTTAAGCACATGTATCAATACAAATGGTGGTGTCAGATGTGGCAGTTGCCAAAAAAAAAAAAAAAAAGGCATTTGTACACCACATCTGGTACATCTGCTATCTGAAAAGCAGAGATTCAATACAGACAGGCTCTTAGTAACTCAATGACTATACAGAGAAAAGATCAATAGAATCTAATTTTTAATCAACCCCTGAACAGTCACACAATACCAAAATCCTGCCCAGATTCATAAGACGACAGTGGGGCGAGTCATAGCAGTAGTTAGCCATGGTGAAAACAGTAATACAAACAAGAACACTAATAGCCTCCTATTCAAATGTTGTTTCAGGAGGTAAAATAATAGCAGCTGTGAGTCAGTGCGTACCCTTTGGTGGTACCGTATAACCTCATGAGAACATCTGACTGGTCTAAAGACCACTAAGGCAACAAATGCTTTCATCCATTTAAAAAAAGGTTTGGCATTAGCAACAGCAACTCCACAACGTGAAAACCAAGTTACAAATCTTTCATTACAGTGCTCTTGCTGCCACAACATCTGGATAGAAAAGGAGTCTGCAAAAAGCAGAAAGCAACTAAGTGCCTTCAGAAACGAGCATCTATGCAAAATGCCAGCTGTTGAAATGGCATTACAATAAACAGTCATTTCACGTCGAACTACTCCTTAGCTGTGAAGTCTCACAACAAAAAAAAAAAGAGGACAAATGTCTGGCATGTGTGTTAAGCACTGGGACATGCTCGATGTCAAAGCAGTCGTGGTGGGAGACGTGATATTGGGCAGAGAGAGAACACATGAAGGAAGCTGGTGACATACCAAGGATTTCACTGATGACACAACAGAGCCTAATCCATGCCGCAGACAATATTGGGGCATGAGGAGAGCTAAATTAACAATCTAAGTATTTTTTATTGTCAGGGTGGGTTTTGTTTGTTTGTTTGTTTTTACACAAATTGTATCTAGTTGTTAAAGCACCAACCTGAATAACTCCTGAAAGAAAAAATAAGCACAAAACATGTGAAATAAGCTTCCCTATCCATTATATTTTTGGACATGAAAACACAAATAGCAGCAGCTGGACTAGAAACTAAGAAGCTACAACATGGCTAATATATTATGCTGATGAAAAGCAAACAAACAGAACTTCGTTCCTTTGCCAACCCCGCTGCAAAAGCGCAACACACAGCACGTATTCGTGATGTTTCCCTACACCGAGAGCTTTTCCTCAACCACGTTATCAGTCTAACCTAAAACACTCTCCCTATAGTTATGGAATAAATAGGAACCTCACTGCTTCCACTTCAGCTTATTTCCTCTCACATCCCCACAGCTGCCCTCCTCACCAGCCTCCACACCGAGAGGAGAGGCACAGAGACACTCGCCTAAAACCCCTTCTGGCAGGCAAGGCAGGAGAGGCTTCGAGACCGGGATGGCTGTGCATGCACAGCCAGGTTAAGCCACCTGCTTCCCGCTGTCCCCCGGGGCTTCCCTGCAGCTCCCGGGGCTCCTCCGGAGTGGCAGACCCAGGGGCTGCCATTGCAAACTTAGTGACAGCCATGGCAAAAGCAGAGGGCTCACAGGTTGGCCCATCCCTCCCGAAATACCCCAGTTTTTATTTCTTTAAGAGCTGGTGAGCAGCTGGGAATCCCTCCGTGTAACTGGTTTTCTCTGTACTGCATCTTTCCAGGTTTCAGGGAGTCCCTCCTGCTCGGCAGCACTCTCCCACTGGGGAAAGAAACACCCTGCTACGCACTCAACTGCTTTTCTAAGCAGACTGTTAAAGGCAAAAATTAGTCAAGCTACTCCCAGGCACACGGATGCAGACACGAAAGGAACCGGTAGCAACCAGAAAAGCCATCAGGAAACCAGTCTGTGTCACCCCTGCTCGGTGCACACAGCAAGGCTGTGCTCAGTGGCCAAACACACATCGTCCCTACCTGCAGCTGCCGAGGAAAGGCAAGAAAGATCTGATTTGATATGAAGAGAGGTGGTAGGATGCAAAAGGATATATTTATAGAGTGAGTTACAGCCTAGTATAAACTGTGGTGTCCTGCCCGAACGGAAAACTCGACTTTCTGCCTCCACCTTACCTAAGGCCCCTTGGCAGATGTCTGTGCGAGTGGCTCCACCGGCTATGAACTGGGGGCTGGAACACAGCTCCTGGGAACAAAACAAGCCTTGCATTACATATATCCACAAGTAAGGAAGGGAACGAGGCCTCACTTGCAGCAAATTTAAACAAGCGATCGACCGCAGCAGACGAACGCCACAGAGCTGGAGCAGGTCAGGAACGAGTGCGGGCACCAGACAGGCTAAGCGCGGTGAGAACGGGAGCTGGTGACCAAAGCTTGTGGGCAGCCATCTCACTTCACAGTACGTGCCAGGAGGTCCACTGCGTTTTTACACACGTGCACACACCGCTCTGCTGTTACCTCCCCGCCACTGACTACGTCAGGGTCTTTCTGAAACGCCTAGGCACCCCGGAGTCCGTCCGACCCCATGGCTCCCGTGGGAGGTCTTGTGAAGGAAACCTCCACGTCGCGGTCAGCTCATCTCTCTGCTAAGGGAAAGAGTTATCCACAGCGACAGCCCCGAGCGCTACCCAAAGCAAGCGGTTTGTCCGCACGGAGAATTCAGGCCGTGAACGGCTTTTTCGCCTATTTTTTTAGTCGTTTTCCAGATGGAGCCCGTTATCCTGCCGGCCCACACCCCGGGCAAAGGGACAACCCCAGCGCTCTGGGCAGCCGCGGCCTCGCAAAAACGGGGGCACCGGGATTCTGCAGCCGCCTGGGTGCTGCCCGGGGAGAAGCGGGGGGCCGACAGGGAGAAGGGGGAGCGCAAACAGCACACGCACGGCCCCCGCAGAATTAAATCAAACCCAATTTAAGGCGGGGATGCTACCGCGACCCCCCCTCTCCCCAGCCCCCGCCGCCCTCGTACCGTGGGTCTGCGCCAGACGACGCCCTGCGTCTTGTAGGAGCCGGGCCCCAGCTCCCGGTAGCCGAGGGCGGTGGGTCCGGCGGGGAAGGAGGGGTCCTGGAAGAGCCGCCCCTCCTGCAGGCACTCCTGCCGCAGGGCCCCGAAGTCCTGGCCCAGGTAGGGGACGGCGCGGTCGTGCCGCCCCGCGCCCAGCGCCGCCGCCCGCTCCTTCGCCACCGCCGCCGCCATCCCCGACATCGCCCCGCCGCCGCCGCCGCCCCGCCCCCGCCCCGCCCGGTCTGACATCCGACAGCCCCCCCCCCGGCGGGTGTCACGAGTGCCGTCGGTGCTCAGCCCCGCAGCACCCCCCCCCCCCGGTTTGCTCGGGTCCTTCTGACCCGAGTGGCCCCTCCGAGCCACTTGCCGGCCGGTCTCCGTCTCTGTTCCCCCGGGGACCCGAATGGAAGCCCGTCTCCCTCGCAGCTGGGCACCTCATCGGCTTCGCGCCTGGCTCCCGTGTTGCCACACGCATTCATCAATTAAAAAAAAAATAAAATAAAAAAATCAATATTTCCTATGTAAAACCCAGAAGTATCCATGTCCAAACCTGTAAGCTTAGAAAAAAGTCAAAGGAGGGGAAAAAACTAATATGGCTCAAAACCTAATGCAACACATATGTACCCTGTAGTCATCCTGTCACAGTCTTGAACGCTGCGTGCAACAGAAATCATTTACAGCTTGATTTGCTGGTGGTAACCAAAGCATGTGTTGCCGTCACCACTGGCATGAATCCATCTGCACCCCCCTGTTCAGCCCAAACCACGTGCAACGAGTTCCCCCCAAGCACGCACCCTCGCCGGGCGGTGCGGGAAAAGGAGCGTCTCCGTTTTGGCGGTGTGCTGCTGCCAAGGATGGCTGAAATGCCGCTGCTGGCACCCACACAGTACGGCATTCCTCCAAGGGGGAATTCAAACCATTTGTTTCATATTTTAGGCCTGACTCAGGACGTGCTGGGCGCCAGGCAGCATTCCCCGGGTGGCGGTGCAGAGGCTGATAGCCCTTCGTGCTGCACCCACCGCCTGCGCTGGCTGTCCAGCTGCCTCGGAAGGAGGCACCTCCTTTTGTGGGTCATATCCCAAGACCTGGATGCACTAAACGCTTGTTTGGAGCCATCCTATATGACTAAAATGAACATTATTGTTTGAAAAATGTCTAAAGAATCATAAAACACCCAGCTATAGCATTTGCTGAGATGTGCTGGGAAGATTTCCTTGAAAAATCACAAATCAGAAGTTTTTCTTCATTGCTGATACATGGTGCCTCAATGCACTGGGAAACACTGTCCATTTGCTTTGTGGTTTTGGACTTTAGTCGCTTAAGATTCCTCTGCCTATACTCAGCACAGGTCCTACTTACACAGTTAGGTGGGAAGCCATTGCTATTAAGTAGGAAAACAAGATAAGCATTACCCATTCAATTCACAATGTAGCAGAGGAGGCCCTCAAAATCTTTTTGAATTTAGATACGAGAGTGGTATGAGCCACACCAGCCAGCGACGTCTGTGTAGATCACAGCCGTGCAAGGGAGCAGTCCTGATGTCACCTGTGAGGTTGTCCAAATCTGGCCAGGCACAGACCAACTTCGCTCTGCTTTGAAGGTGTCTCCTCTTCCTCAGGGGTCAGAGGGGCTCTCCTAATAAAAAGAATAATGGTATTTTTAGCAGAATAGTGAGGCATGTGGGAAATCAATCACACGTGGAGAACTGGAAGTAGATCAAGTAATGTTACGTGCCGTAAGCGCTCTCTGAACAGAGCTGGTACATATTGTGTGCACTCAATTACCGGTATGCCATTAGCCAAGGTCTCCAGCATGGCTGTGCTGAAGCTCTAGCAGGACGCAGTATGTCACCGGAGGATGGTTTTGCGTGACTGCTTTGATTCATTAAGCACTGCTGAATTATCTTGCAGGGAAGAAGGCCATCTGCTGAGCCAGGAGACAAGAGACAACAGCCCCTCACCACCTGGGAGTTTAACTCACAACGAGCTGTGTTCCAGCCTGACGTGACAGATCCGGCAGCAGTAGAGCGGCTCAAACGGCGGGCGTTTGGCTCCACGCAGTGGTTCAAATCTGTACAGCTGCCACAGATCAGACTTCTCTGATTTTTCAAGAGTCCCAGTAAAAAGAAACCGGTGACAGTTTGAAGCAGTGGTTTTCACTGGCCCACAAGAGCGGTTTTGGTTTGTGAACTCCTCTAGCCACTTTCCAGTAGACGCAGAAGTTTAAGCTGGGTTGAAATTTGTCATATAATCGCTTTGCTTTTCTTAGTCATCTCCCCTCATCCCATAGATGATATTCACAGACCACTCTAGGGTCTGATGGCAGCGTGCCGACAGCCTCTGCTTGGACAACAATCAAGAAGATCAAGCGTGTACAAACATGTTATATGGCCGTTCTCTGCATTCAGAGTTGCCAGAGTTTTCTTAGACTCCCTGCAGTGGGATGGGGGTTGAGGCAGGGCCAAATAGAAAAGGAGAACAACAGAAGGGAGCAAAGCCAGAAGGAAAGCGAGCCAGCAAGGATTCAAGTAGGCTGTGGGAGAGGTACCTGGGACAATGCAGAGAATATTTGCCACCATGGCTTGTTAGAGTGCTTCCAACAATATAGGGACTGCACTGTCCCAGGTGGTTTGATGAGAGACAAGGATATGGTGGCATCATACAGGATTTCACTTATTATGTGGGAAGTTGGCCCTACCAGCAGTCATCTGAACAGCCTACCCACAAAGTCCTCTGCAGCCAGGTAAGTCAACAAGTCAGCTGCTTCCAGCCCAGCAGCAGAAGTGGACTTGAGTCCACAGCTGGAAGGAAGTAAGTTCTTTTGAGCACTACACGAGCCAGTCCCTTGGTTTTCTACATGCTCACACAATATGCCCATTTTCTTTTAAGAAAGAGGTAATTGCAATTGTCTGAGAGACCAGTGTAATGCTCCTAGGTAAAACAGCAGCCGCAGGAATAGTTACACACCCATGTCCCCCTAAAACTAGGCAACTTCAGAAAGAAAAAGAAATTTGACTTTTTCTTAAGCTCTCTGCACAGCTGCAACTGTTCAAAAAGGTCACTAACTCTTACATTTCACAAGCAAAGTGGTTTCAGCTGTTGCTGCAGCATCTCATGCTGGTTGCTGATAAGAAGCATCCAGCTGCCACTAGCAGCCTGGAGTCCCAGGTAGGACGGGCTTCTCCTTTCCTATGCCCACACTCAGCAGTTGTGAGCAGCTCAGTGCTGCTCTGCCTTCCAGCATCCCTCTCGCTCATCTGCCCTCCACTATACACACATATTGGGGGAACAACGGGGAGCAGCTGGCCAACCACCCACAACGGGGGAAACGGGGCCACGCTCCTGCTGGGCTCCTGCTCTCCTCCCCAGGAGCTGCCCTGTCCTCACCAGGATGAGGGCAGCTTCCCAGAGGGGGATTGCGGTGGTGATGTTTCACAAGGAAGGGAATTGCATTCACCTCTGGAGCTGGGATATGGAGAGGGACTGAGCTTTCCTCATCAGCGCAAGACTGGCTGCAGCTCCGGCCAACGCAGTGAAAGGTGGCAGAAAGACCTGGGTCATCCTGCAAAATGCAGCCGCCCTTCCCAGCTCCTTACGGTGCTGAAACACCACCCCTGGATCAGCCCGGTTGTGTCATGGAGCTTCACACCTGGGGTGCAGGTGTTACTGCTGCAGCATGTCACCTTCCTCCTCCTCAGGCACCAACAATTTTCTGGCTTTTATAAAACAAAGGAGCAGGATCATGGCTAATTTCAGATGCGTTTCCCTGTAGGGAACCCACTAGGTTGCAGCTTGTAGCAACCCCTCCCTCCCCAAACATTTAGATAAAATATTGCAACCTGTAAAAGAATAATCTTAAAGACAAACGTTTAGGACCTCTCATAGCTCGCACTAGCCTGCCTATTAATAGTCACTGCATTTTCACAGTAGTAGGGTGGGTAGGAGCCCATACATTTAGAACCGGAGAAGGCAGGCTTTCTATATCAAGCTAATCCCTTTTCATGCTGTAGGGTCTACAATACAACTAAGCAGCTTTAATTCTCATTAGCAAAGTGCTGCAGTACAGGAGAGCCATTTCATTTCTCTCTAATACACTACAGCAAAAATGTATCTAGAACTGCTAGATAATTGGCAGTTATTTTCTTCTAAGGATTTCCACAGATACAGAAGACTCTCAATTTCAGGGAATTTGCAGACTCTTCTTTGAAACCAAGATGATGCATTTTCCTGGTTTATTTGGTTCTTCCCCATTTCTCTCACCCGCTTGCTATTGTCACAAAACGGGGAGAGGGGAAGGAAAGCAGGAAGAGCCAGGCAAAAATACGCAAATCCCAGAAGGAACAAAAATCCGAATAATTGTTATAACTTTTTTTCTGGTAGCTGTTTCCCTAGGGGTTAATGCCACTTCAGCAGCAGTTTTTGAGAGTCATGGGGAACCTGAAAACTTCCTCCCCCGCCCCCCCCATAATATAGCCATCAGTTGTTGCTGTAGTCAACTATACAGTCATCATCTTTTCTTCTTCTTTATATCCTCTAGATGGTGCTTGTGTATCACTTTCGACACAAAATAAATCATGCTGCCGCTAATCAAGTTTGGAAATGGAGTTGAAGTGCTGTAGTACAGATCACTAGGAGCGGAGGGCTGTGGTGGACACCCTGGGCGGTTACCTGGTCCAAGCCCCCACCAGAGAAAACGGTTGTCCTCAGCCTCTTCCCAAACGCGAGATACAGGGCAGAAAAAAAATCCTACGGCACATTTTTCTGGCATTTATGAAGATTAAAATCTGATTGTATTTCCTCTGTACCACACCTTAACACGGTGGTAGTGCACAAGGGTTCACCCTTTCTGTGCCCACTCGTGTCCAGTGGCAACTGGAGTTACAGAGCACACAGGACATCAAGTATATGTCTATAAAAGTACGTGGGAAACAAAAGATTCCTGATCAAACTGTCATTTCCCAAATGCCAGAGCACCATGCTTTTCCATGAACAACATTGCCAAAGCTTGCAGCTTACAGCAATCCCAGCAGAATGGGAGCATGCCTCTGGACCACAGGAACAGAGGAAATTTCAGCACAAGACGCTGGTGCAGGGAGGGAAAGCAAGCAGCGTTCTGCCTCACGAGCAGAGAAAGTGGGTACCTCCGAGTCGGTCTATTTGTCAGGAAAAAAATCCATCCTGGAAAGAAAAAAACCCTCCCCTCAATCCTTTATTTTTCCACTCTTCACTCTGGTTCAGTACACAGACACGCCTAGAAGTACTGAAATGTAACAGAAATTAAGTTCTGGCCACCCTTCTCCTTTACTCAATTTCAACAGTATTAATTTAATTTGGGGATAACCAGTATAGTAATTCCCACAGCCCAGCCTTCTCTACCTGTGCCCACCTGGAACCAAGTCATTTTTGTTTCCTCTTTTGCATTCACGCTCTTCAAATATTTGCAGACTAGCAACCCAGCTAGCCTCTGTTTGGACTCCTTATCTCAACAGGTTTCAGTCCTTAAAAATTCTCTCTTCCCTTCCCCACACCTTCTGTCTAAACTTACCAAGGGGTAATCATCAAACATGCTCTCTGGCAAACAAAGTTAGTGTTTACCCAGCTCTTAGCTGGACACGCAGTGGGCTTTGCTGGGGAAACCTGTCCATTAAATAGGAAGACAGCAGAGAGCAGCTGTGCTCCGTGGAAAATTGCTCTTGCTTCAGTTCTTGAACCTACAGACATTTGCAGCCACCTTGTCAGGGAGGTGCGCACCCCTGTGTCAGTACAAAATGGGGTTGCCAGGTTAGAAACTTGGAGTTTTTCTACTACAAGGACAGGAACCACTATTTTTTAAGGTCTAAAAAGCCTTCTGTACCCAAAACTTGCCTTTTTTTTTTTCTTGTAAACATTTTATATGCAGGAAACGCCACCAAAAGACTGTAAATACCATGGCTAACTTCTTGCTAGCTGAGATAAGACTCCATTTTTATAGATGGGAAAGGTACAGTGACTTTTGCCCAAGGTCACACTGAAGATAGGGAGCAGAGGTTACCAGCTTGCCTTCTATCTGGTGATATAATTTTCCATTTTTAGCCTAGGACATGCTCCTGGATTGTATCCTTGCCCTCTGCAGGTCATATGGCCAAGTGGCCATCTCTAGCTCTGTCAAGTTCACACCTCTTATTGCTAATAAATTAACTCATAAAATCATACTGCTTTCAGAGTATCAAAGAGAATTTTTTTTTTAAAAAAAGATCACTTAAGCCAGAAGTGGGTTCAACTTTTCAACTTTTTCCTGTCTTTGAAACACAATGACGTCCCCATAGCCATGTACGCTGTAGCAGCAGATATGCAGCTCCAGGTTTTGCTGCTACACAACCCTCCAACAGTATAGAGCTTGATCTCAGAAGGAAGGAAAGGAGTTTTAAACCATCTTCATCTGAATTTTTAAAGCACTGGTTCTCAAGCCTGACTTTTTAAAGCACTGGTTCTCAAGCCTGACTTTCAGCACACCGAACGCACACAATCGCTTTACATGTGTAAATAGGCATGTCTGCAAAAACACTGCTTTCCCTCGCTCCTTGTTAAAAGTGTATTTTAAAAAGGGGCAGCAAAAAAGCAAATAACGTGGCAGTAGCACAAGGCAGTGCCCACAGCCCCAGGCGCGCCGGCTGCGGCCGCTGCCAGCTCCCTGCCCACGTCTCTCGGGTACACCTCGGGTACATATTTGCGCTTCTGGTGCGTCCTCCCTCCAGGGCTGTTGGAGTGCTTAGGGCAGCCCTCAGCTCCACCCCAGGCTGCTGCCTGCCCTATATTCACCTCCTCTTGCCCAGGAGGCAAAGACAGAGCCCTGCGGCACGCCGGGAGGGTGGGCAGGATGTCCAGGGTGGCAGCGAGGCTGTGCCAAGAAAGAGCGGCCGCCGACGGGCTCGGATCCAACAGGAATGCCATCAAGTATTTGAAGCAGGACTACGAAGCCCTGAAGCAGCAGTGCCTGCGGGCTGGCACCCTGTTCAAGGATGAGGAGTTCCCAGCCTGTCCTTCCGTACTGGGCTACCGGGACCTGGGACCGTACTCCTTCAAAACCCAGGGAATAATCTGGAAACGCCCCACGGTAAGGGTGCTTTAAAACTGCTTGTTTACTGGGTTCAGATCTAATCAAAGCCCACCTGAACATCCATGCTAAATCAGTGGTGAGCCTGAATATTCACTATTCCTGTACGTTTTGGTTTTCTCTTCTATCTTGCTTTACCTCCATGGTTAGCAGAAGCAAAGTTGAAAAGGGAGTGGGGAAAAAAGAAACCAACATCTTCTA